>NW_021319478.1:37413-48397 GCF_001605985.2 Dendrobium catenatum
GTAAGGTTGATAGGCTCGGTATCGTTTGGTAATACTAAGAATTTTTTAATTGAAAATGTTTACTAGTGGATGGTTGAAACATAATTAACTAGCATTAGTCAACTGGTGTGACAAAGGTTTTTGGATGTTAATTTTTACTGGATAGATGCCTGATTAGTTTACTTGATGGAAAGGTAATTTAGAAGGGAAAATGAATGAAAATGTTTACATGTTTGAGCGCCTTGATTCCGTGTGGAATAACTTTTTCAAAATTATTTTGCTTGAAATACAATTAGTTGATGACGTCGTGGCTTATGGCATATGGAGACCTATGACCATGCTAGATGAAAAACTCTTAGACAGACATACACTCAGAACAACATAGTTAGAGGTGTACCTAATTAAATTCGACCAAGGATCACTTATGTGATTCTTTGCCAACAAGGAAAACAAGTCAAATCATCCTTTCTTACTCAATTAAGAGGATGTTGATCACCTCTAGGCCACTAGAATTATATTCAGTACACATGGACTATTTGGACCCGTTAGTACAGCCAGTCTATAGGGGGTGGTAGAATTATGGATTTGTGATTGTAGATGACTTCATAGATACTTGGGTAAGATTCTTAGCACACAAAGAATGAGTCTTTTTGAGGAATTTAAAAGTTTTCTCCACATGGATTCAAACGAAAATTAGGTTGTGAAATATCAACAATCCATAGCGGATCATGTGGAGAGTATCCAAAATGATAGGTTGAGTCATTCTGTTCAGAGGAATAGGAATGAGCACAATTTTTTTTTCAGCTTCCCCTAGACAACCCCAACAGAATGAACATAGCAGAAAGGAAAAAATAGGAACCTTGGTAGAAAGCTGCGTAGGGCAATGTTAGCGGAGTATACCTTCCTAGATAACTTTTGGGCAGAAGCAGTCAACACCAGTGCGTTATTATGTTGTGAACAGGTAAACCATTAGATCGAAGCTGAAATAAACCATAATGAACTCCTTAAGGGTAGGACACCAAACCTTTCATCATTTACAGGTTTTGGGTGGTAAGTGCTTCAAATCATAAAATAATGGTAAACATCCTTAGGAAAATTCGATCTCAAAGTCTGAATGGAAGGGTTGGGGGCTTCTTAGGGCTATTATCTCTCTGTGGTAAGTGCCTATAGAAATTTTAATAAGAAGAACCTTGTAGTGAAGAATCCACCCATTGGTATTTGCATGAATCATATATCCCCTCAAAAACTAAAATTGAAGATTGATGAAATAAGAGGCCAATCAAAGGAGTAGAACTATGACACCTTAGGAGACAGGGTCGAATCTCAGGAGCCTTTGCCTAGAGAATGCGAAGATATTCTTCTAGTCATCCCTAGAGTTAATTTTAGGAGAGACCCTTCAGAAGGTGTAAGAACTAGGCATGAACTTAGGAAGGAGGTTAGTCATACTCAGCTTTCATCTCTATGATAGAACCTACAAGTGTAGATTCGAAGCCTTAGGAGAATGAATTTTGGATTCTGAGCAAATGTAGAAGAGGCTGAACCAATTTCACCAGGAATTGATGTTTGGGAGTTAGTTAAGAGACCTAGAAGAGCAGGAGTGTTGTTGGAAACAAATGGGTCTTCAAGGAATTAATAATGATTTCAGGAACAAATAATAAGGAATAAAGCCAAGGCTAGTGCTAAGGGTAAACCACAGATTGGAAGGGAGATAGCACTTTGAAGAAAACCTTTGCCCCGGTTGCAGACTAAACCCATAAGAGTGCTCTTAGCTTCTTTGCTTGCCTTCAGAACTTTAAAGTTATTATTCAAATGGATGTAAGAGTGCATTTTTGAAAGGGGTAATTAAGGAAGATTGTCTACGTTTAGCAACCCCCCGGATTTAAACAGCTCACCAGATGTTCAAACCATGTATTCAATTTATTAAAAATGGCACTATATGGATCTAAAGCAATCCTAGAGCATGGTATTGGAAAGACTTAGCTCACTTCTTTCTCGGATAAGGATTTTAAAAAGGGTTAGTGTAGATACTCCACTCTTTATTTTAACAAAAGGTCAAAGAAGAATTCTCATTATTCCAAATATATGTAGAGTGACACTTGGTTTGGATCCTTCGATAAAAACTTATTGCCGATGAATTTTTCAAAAATAATGAAGTAATTGAGTTTTTGAAATAGACATGATGAAGAGCTTAATTACTTTCTTGGCTTTTAGTGATAAAACAAATGGATTAATGGAAACCTTTCTTAGCCCAATCAAGAGTATATTAACGGATACTTTTAAAGAAATATGAAATGGATAGTGCAAAACCCATGAACATCCTCAATGGAGTTCGCAATCCAATTAGAGATAAGGATCCTCAGTGGAAAAATTAAGTAGATCAGAAAAATATTTATGAGAATGATTGATCCCTTCTTTACCTGTCCTGCCAAGTAGACCTGACATAATGTTTAGTGTGTGCCTTTATGCGCGTTTTCCAAGCCCGGATCCCTAAAGAAACTCACTTAACGGCTTGTTCAAAAAGAATTCTTGTATCTACTAGGCCACCCCAAACTTAGGAATTTGGTATCCTTAATCACAACAACTTCCTTTGAAATCCTAGGATACTCAGATTCTGACTTTACAGGATGTGGAGTAGATAGAAGAGCCCATCTGGTCTACTGCCAATATCATCGGACAATCCATTAGTTTTCTTGGTCCATAGGAAGCAAACACCTCAATAGCACTTATCCTCATAACAGCCAGGCAGATATATTAGCAGTAGGAAGTTGTGTTGCACAAGTACTAATGGTTAAAATAACAAATTCTGATACTTGGACCTACCTGTATGGAACTCAACTCGGATCATGTGTGACAATACAAGTGCAATTTGTATCTTTTAAGAATCCAATTCAACACTCTCGAACGAAAAACATATAGAACATTAGACATCATTTCATTAGAGATCACGTCCGCTAAGGGAGATATAGAATTACATTCACATCGCTACAGGAGATCAATTGGCAGACATATTCACAAAACCATTAGCTTTTGACACCTTTAGCACCTTGAGGGACTGAGATTAAGGTGTCATAGATATAAATGCATAAAAATTAATAATAAATAAAACAAACACAAAAAATAAAAAAAAAACAAAAACAAAAAAATCTTTAGGGCTGCTCTGATCACCACAGCACTCACCACCACACAACACTTAACATTGGGACTGTTTCATCCGTATCTAGTAAACGATTTATATCATACTGCTATACGATATATCACAATCTACATACATCCACAAGTAGGTCAGATTTCAGCTCTGTTGATCGTACTGTACGATGTACATCATCCTGTGACTATAATCTTACCGCATTAATGACCTATCATTAATGTATGATTCCCTCTTCTTCGTACAACTACGATCCACGTCAGCAATGGATGGGAGCGAATTAAATCCGGTTGGTACGACATTATTGAGTATTGTACTGTAAAGCGAATACCTCCATTTTGTACAGTAACGATCCCTCCATAATAAAAAGGACAAATTTGAATTAAAGGCTGTTCGGTAGGTCGATATTTATTATGTATCGTACTGTAAAACGACTCCACCTATTCGTACAGTACGAAACTTTTGGTCAAAAAGTCGTACTGAGGGCCCTCGGGACGATCGATATTCACCTGATCGTATCTGTTACGATACCTATCGTACTGTACGATGAAGAAACTTTTCTCGAAACGATCGGTTTAAAATATTTAATTGGATATCGTAACTATACATACAAGATCGTACCTGTACGATTTCACGAAAATTCCCTATAAATACCCTTGCCTAGGCTGTTCAATTCACTCAACCCTCTCCTCACTCAGCCTTCACTTCGATTTTCGGTGCCCTCCTGCAATGTTCTAAAACGAGGTCGGATGACTTGCCGCAAGCTCGTCCTCATCCAGCCGTTCAACCTGATCGCTTTTGAATAGTGAGAATGAGGAAGCCTACTACCGGATACAAAAGCCTGCAAAATTTCCCTCTTAATAAATGCTTAATCAGGCCGCTCTTCAATTTCGAGGTAATGGGCCTCTTGCCCCACCACCCTTTCAATTCCTCCTCACCCTAGCGTTTCCATATAACTCTGAACTTCTCTTTTGAAATTTCTCGCCAAACCTCATCTACACCGTCGATAACACCACTTTCACTCCTTGTTTGTGGTCGCCCCATTGAAATAATTTAGAGCCGGACATCGCCCAACATATTGGGCTGTCACTGAAGGACCTTTGTGGTTCGCTCGTTTATTACCGATGATTTTTGATTGGGCGATGTAAATAGTAGTCCTTAGGAATACTGTTTTTCATCAAACCGCAGCCTCCTAGTCCAGATTCCTTAACCCGAAATGCGTATAATTCACATGTTCTTTGAAACCTCTATCATAACCCAAAGGGTGGCGACGATCAATCTAACCCTACCTGTCAAGTCGCTACCTATCTTATTATGTCCAACAATTAAGTTTGATGAGGTCGATTTGGATTAGCAATTATATATCGGCACATGACTTTTGTTCGTCTTCCCACCAACGTCGACGGAAACAGAATCTGGCTCGTTGAGGTCACCTAATAAGGATATATCCTCTACCATAAATATCAATTATCCTACCCTGGTGAACCCGACATGCTTCCAATTTTTTATACGGATGCTCCTTCCGTATCCTCTTTCATCGGGGGGCATGAGCCTGAAGAACCCATCTTTGATGAAGAAGAAGGAGAAGATGCACCAGTCGCAGCTCCAGCTCCGACCACGACGCCAGCCGCACCTCGAGCACCTACACTAGCACAGGCACACCCAAATGATAGATTAGTCGCCGCTTAGATCCAGCTGCAGACTCGTCTCGACCATGCATATTCAAGAACAACATCAGCAACACGAGACTGATATGTAATGTTGGAGAGCGTTTTTACTGCAATTGATCACCGCTTCGATACTCTATTTCAATATTTCAGCCAAATCCACCTCCACCACCAACAAAGATCAGGACCCGTCTGACTAGATTGCTGTTGTTTGCATTGTAGTTTTTCTCTTTTTTTTTTTTTTGCTTTTTGTGCTTTTAGTGTCTCCTCCTTTTTGTGCTGTCAAAAGGGGGAGAAGTTTGTTGTAATGTTGTAATGCCTGGATTATCTAAATGCATTTCCTTTGTTTCGTACTTGCTTGTAGTATCTTTTTTTTTCTTTCTTGTGTTTAATTTCGTGGATGAATTTGATTATCTATATTTCATTGTGAATGAAATTCGGCTTCCGCATAAAGTCATAAAAAGATATTTCTTTTCATTAAAGAAGTTTTTAATCATCCAATTCACCCCCCTCTTGGTGCATCTAGTAATTTCATCCATTACTAAAGCAAAAAGATATTGACCTAAGGCTGATCCTTGATGTAATCCAACATATATAGGAATATATATATATATATATATATATATATATATATATATACATTATAACATAAAGGATAAATGACATCCAAGTCTCAACTCTTTTTTTACAGATAATAGCTCCATCCCACTACTTCGTAATTCACCAAGTTTCATTAATTTTCTATAAAAAGGTAGGATTTCTAGGAAGATTTTATTTTTTTCCTACAAGAAGCAAAATTCATTCCCTAAATAGTAAATACAAATAGTTTAGAGCCAAAAGTTCATGATAGGCTTTCTGAAATATCAATAAGTGTTTCAAGCAAAATAGTAATTTTATTTATATTTAATAAATCGTTAATTTATATAATTTTGATTTTGGTCTAAAAAAAATCTTTTAGCTAGAAGAAATTATTATGATGTTGTTTAATCATTTGTTTCCAAAATGCATGAAATTCTGAAATGGAAGACTTATTTGACTAGATGCAAATCTAATACATTGAAATATTTTTTTATTCATTGGAATTTATTTCAAATACTCTCTTTTTCTCTCTCCTATATGTGGTTGGTAAAGGATGACAATAAGAGTGAGGCAAGTCATGCGCCTCAAGTGAGGGCACAATGTGGCAAGTGTGATGTGTTGCAAACAACAAGGAGATGATATAGATCAAAATTTCAAAGTCACCTGATTCAACCTATTTCAAATATGAGAAATTAGGGATTTTAGGACATTTCAAATCACTCAATTTTTTATTAAACCCTTAGATGATTCCATCCTCAGGCCGATGAATCATTTAGAATGACAAATATAACTAAAAGGAATGTTAAGATTATATCTTTATGACGAAGGATTGGATATATCTTCTTAAAAGCTTAAGAAAATGTGATTGATAGTATCTTATTTTTTGAATCTATGGGAACCTATGGGACATGATTTGTTCATATGTGTAAGCAAATCTTACTCATGCAAATAAAGTAAATTTTGTAGAATTCAGTACGACCTCCTCAAAAATGGCTATAATAACGAAATAATATGGTGACATTCATTCCAATCCATAAGTTGAATAAATTTAAAATGCTCAACATGTATGCTTTCCCAGAATATTTGCATAAATAAACAATCAGATGTTACAAAATTAATGCATTAAGGCTCTATCTACAGTAATAGGTAGAAGTGAATTTTCGCTAAGGTAGGTTTGATCCAAGAAATGCCAAACATCAAGAACATCAACTTCATAAAGGCTCCCATGCTTCACAGTTCTTCCAAGCAAACCCTGCAATATGTGATGCTCAATTTTCCTTAGATGATTCATTACTTCTCTATATTCAACAATTAAAACAAAATATTTGTTCATGCAATCAGGTTAATCTGTCCAAGAATGAATTAATTCCACAAACTAGCATAAACTCCTACTACACAAATCACATCTTTAAAAAAAACCAACAAGTTTGCTTTTTGTAGAATCCACTGCACCCTCATTGATAACGAGCAAAAATAAAGGAAGACGCATGAACGTTTCTAGCTTTTTCCCTTTTATCTTTTTTTGGGAAATGCATGAACAAATAGTAATTTTTTTATGTTTCAACTTGTCTTGTGGCTTTCAATTTAATCAAGAAAGCCATCAAATAACAGACAAGTCAATATCGCAAAGGGTTAATTCTAACGTTCCAGCAGAAGATACTTAACCAGGAAATAAGGCTAAGGCATGAAACAAATTTGAATAAATTACCTTCGACAAGAATGAGTCTTAGACAACGACTTTTGCATTCTATTAATTAAAATTAAGTGCTGACTTGTTTCTAACAGGGGACGAAACAAGCTATCTAAAAACTGAGTACAAAGCAGCAACTTAGGTATTTGATATTTCCAAAAAAAAGGAAGCAAAAAAGACCACATCCAGAGATTAATCAAATGTGAAATATATATATGAAGCATTACATACCTGGATTTTTTTTGGTTTTCCAATCATACGGTGGCATTTAGAAACGGGGAACTCAAAAAGCTTCCCACAAACAGAGCAGGCGCTGATGCAAGCACAATAAATATAAAAGAAAGCATGAATCAATCCGAAATTTATCACAACATGCATTCATATATAGACCAAGAAAGAACTTCAAAATTGTATAAAATAAATAAGTACATGTAATCAGGTCCCCACGCGACTTGTTGGTCTTCAACGCAGTGACTACACCACATTCTCTCTCTTCAACCTCTGTAAATCCGATCGAACAAGGAATCACTCATATTACTTTGAATGAAGTTCATGCATTACATCTATTATATATAGGGATTAAAATGCAGAACCTAGCAAGGCTGAAACGGAAAAGAGCGCTTTTTAGAAGTTGTTGGATCGAAGAGAACGAAGATCCGTCGCGCGCGAGTAGGTGCAGTTCGAAGAAGACTTAGACGGCGACAATAAACAACAGTAAGCTTGCAAGATGAGAGCGATTGGAATAATTGGTGGGAACGGTTAGGGTTTTAAACTTGAAGTTGAGGAGAATTCCGCGGCCAGGTTGAGAATAATCTCCGCGGCCAGGTTCAGAATTCGATTATGGTTGGATTTTATTTAGTTCATATTTTACACATATAATTAACAAATATATATTTGAACTATTTTTTTTATCTTATTTGTAAAAATAAAAAAACAGTACAAAATTTTATATATATATATTTCAACTCTATTGAATATTGAAGAATATTATTGATATTAATTTTTTCAGTAAATATTATAATATAGTAGATTGAATTATGTATTTAAGCTTTATTAATTTATGTATATTAACTTCTTTTATTTATTTATTTAAGAGATTCTTTTATCTTATCTTAGATTGTGGGCTAATTGATTCTTAATATAGTTATATAATTATTTGCTTTGCTTCCAAAAGTTATTTCTCTAGCAAATATTATTATAAATAGAACAAAAAATTATTTTTATTTCTAAAAATATATATAAACTTATTGATAATAAATATCTGAAACTAAACTTATTGATAATAAAAAAGGCATAATTAATTACAAATTATAAATTTATACATTAAATATTTTAAATTTGAGTTCCCTATTAGTTCTTCCATTGTAGAATCATTTGGGAAAAAATAACTTATATTTAAACCAACTCCATTTGTATTAAATCATTGGTTATTAATTTCATGTTTGTTTAAAAAATACTCATATGTCATATAAATACAATGCAATGGTGATCTCAAAGTTACTCAAAATATTTGATCAACAATCAAGATGGACATTTGATGATTGACTCAAGATGATCCATGGGGAGATTAACATCAGAAGCTCCATGGAGATCCAATATTGTCGCCTCTCTACTTAAACAATATATATTCTTGCCAGCACTCAATGTATGTATGACCAAGCTTACTATGTTAATAGGGCCAATGCTTCCACATATAAGAGTCTGTTGATGATTTGGAGACATGCCCTCCATCAATGCAGCATTGGACATCCTTTAGATTACACTGTGGTGCTTTTGGGGGATATCAACAAATGATAGTGTTATGTGTGGAATTTGATTGTGTTGATCAACCAGGTTGTCTTGTTACCATGAGCTGGGGGTGCAGGGGGTTTACCCATTGCATATCCGAGTGTCACGGTGCTGCGTACCCGAGCGGTCTAGATAAGGTGCCACATCAGATCAAAATAGAGGTTTGAATGCCTCAACGCACCAAACTGGCGTGACAACGCTACGAGATAAACTAAACGGTTTTCTTTCTTTTTTTTTTTTTTTTTTTTTGAACTAGTTTTTTTTTTTTTTTTTTTTTTTTTTTTGAACTAGTAAGTCCCTTGGGGTTAATTAACTTGGCTTTCATTTCCTGTTAGGTTATACATAAAGAATAGTGTATGTGATATGAGAAGCAAGGAGCGAGTAAGAGAGAGAAGAAAGATCTGTACTTATTTCTTCCAATTTTCATAGTGAGATTTCTTAGTGTAGTGTGGCTCCATTTTTTTTTTCTATTTTGAATTTTTCCACGTTAAATATTGATGTCCTTTATTTTTCCACTATTTTATACTTCTTGTTTGTTTCTTCATTGTGGTGTTTAATTCATTAGTTGTTTACTCCTCCTAATTGATAGTGTATTAGATTATCAACGGTCAATATATTTATTATCAATTCATTTATAGAAAATAATGGTGAGAGTTGCATGAAACAAAAACAATAGCATTGCCACGCAAGTTTCAAATAATTCCATTTTTGGTATATGTATATATACACTTAATCTCAGCTTTTTAATTTACTAATTTTAAAAACCTCTAAAATAATGAACATAAATAATGCATTTTTAATTATTTAAAAGTAAAAATATTTCATTACTCCAACATAAAGATCAAGAATTTCTTCGCTTATAATATTTAAAAATTCGAATGTTAATTTCATTATATATATTTTACATTCATAATAAATATGATTTCTATGCTTTTTTATTGCTAACAAATAGGAATTAATTTAATAAAAATTAATTTATTTTTATTCATCTAATGGCTGAAAATAGAATAAGAAATATTTTTAAAAGACTTTCTCATTTTGCTAAGGGTGATGAGAGGGAGAGATAAAGAGCATTATATATATATGTACACCAAAAATTTCTTCACTGATAATATTTAAAAATTTGAATGTTCATTTCATTATATATATTTTATATTCATAAATATGATTTCTATGCTTTTTTTGTTGCTAACAAATAGGAATTAATTTTAAAAAAAATGAATTTATTTTTATTCATCTAATGGCTGAAAATAGAATAAGATTAAGGAATATGTTGGAAGACTTTTCCATTATGCAAGGGTGAGAAAAGGGAGAGATACAGAGCATTAATTTCAATTTATAATCAAATAAATACATCACATTATTATATAGCAAAAAATTATTATATTTATTTATATTAATATATTCTCATTAATTATTAAGAAATATATATTATCTTCCTTTATTGCTCTTTTCTCTATCCTATATATTTTGTACATATGATTGCATCATATATTTAATTAATTCAATAATTATTGAAATATACTTTCTGATGTGATATAGGATCAAAAGCTGAGAATTTTTGCATCATTAGAGGAAGTTATATATATATGAGGAGTGAGTTTAGGGAGTCTAGCCAGCCATTGTAGATTTAGCTGAAAATTTTTCTTCTATATATTTTGATTTTATTCAATTTTGAAACTTGCCATTACACTCAGCCATCTGTATTTGCAAGTCTCAAAAATCATTTTTTGTAATATGTATAAATACGCTTAATCTCAGCTTTTAATTTACTATTGCAAAAAACCTCTAAAATAAATGAGCATATATTACGGCATTTTTTAATTATTTAAAAGTAAAAATATTTCGTCACTCCTACAGATAGGGTGTCATTTTTGAACACACACAAAAACCCGACCCGGACCCGACCCGACGCCGGGTTGGACCGACCCGATTTCAAACGGGTCGGTTCGGGTTCCAGAAATCGACCCAGTTTCAAAAACGGTCGGTTCGGGTTGACCGGCGGGTTGCCGGGTCAACCCGCCAACCCGTTTAATTCAAAAAATTTAAGAAATCCCGCCCTTCTGCCGCTGCCCCGCCCCCGCCCGCTGCCGCTGCCCGCTGCCCCGCTGCCCGCTGCCCACGCGCCAACGCCTA
>NW_021319478.1:48497-75169 GCF_001605985.2 Dendrobium catenatum
AAGCTTACTTAATATTTTATGTATATTAACTTCTTATTAATTTAATTTGAGTTGTAAGAGAGTTCTTTTATCTTTATCCTTAGATTGTGGGCTAATTGGATTCCTTAATATATAGTTATAACTCTATTAGCTTTGCTTCCAAAAGTTATTTTCTCATAGACAAATATTATATAAAACGAAGCAAAAAATTATTTTATTGTCTTAAAAATATATATGTACAACTCTGATAATATATTCTAGAAACTAAACTTATTGATAAAAATGAAAAAAAGGCATAATTTAATTACAATTATAAATTTTACATTAAATATTTTAAAATTTGAGTTCCCTTAATAGTTTCTTCCATTTAGTAAGAATCATTTGGGAAAAATAACTATAATATTTAAACCAACTAGACCTAATTATATTAATTGTGTATCTCTTAAATGATATTAAATCTTTAGGTTTTAAGCTTGTTGTAGTATTAACAATTGTTTATTAAGTTTAAAAAATCTCATTGTCCATACACATTACAGATGCTAATGGTGATCTCAAATTTACTCAAAAAATATTTTGAATCCAACAATTCAAGGTATGGAACATTATTGGTATGACAGATCAAGATGATCCATGGTAGTTAACCATCAAATATGAGCTCACATGGAGATCCAATATTTCCGTCTCTCTACTTTGAACAATACATATTCACTCATGTGTAAACCTAGCCAGTAAGGAGAAGGCAATATTGTATTCAAGGTTAATTTTAACAGTCAATATATTTTTACATTGTCATTTATAAAAACACCTACAATGGTGAAAGTTACATGAAACAAACAATAGCATTAATGCCACGCACAAGTCTCAAATAGACTTCATTTTTTAGGTTATACTTGTATAGATATACGTTCGTTATATCTCAGCTTCTTCTCTTAATTTTACTATTAAAAAACCTCTAAAATAATCGACATATATCCATAATCAGCATTTTTTATTATTTAAAAGTAAAGATATTCTCATCCTACAGAAACATCAAAAGATTTCTAGCTATATTACATTGTAAAATCTCGCGATGAATTTTTATAATATTCGTGTAAATCTAAATTTCTTTAATATGATTACTCGTTAAAGGTTTTATATGCTTTATCTAAAACAAATAGAAATTAGTTTTATAAAAATAATTTAATTTTTAATTCAATCTCTAATGGCTGAAAAATATGAATACAGGGAGACACATATTTTTTGGAAAACTTTCTCCATCCGCTAAGTAGGGCTGTCATAAATTGACAACGACACCGAAAACCCGCTCGAACACGACCCATTTGAAAAAACGGGTCCGGGTTCGGTTCATAAAAGTGACCCGGATGGAATTCGGGTCGGGTCCGGCGCTAAGGGCAATGAAAGGGAGAGATATAAGAGGCATTATTTTCATTTTATAATCAAATAAATATTATCAACACATTATTTTAAGGCAAATTTTATTATATTTAAATTATATAAATATCATTCTCATTAACTTATTACAAACATATTGTCTTTCTTTTATTGCTCTTTTTCTCTATCCTATATATAAAGATACACTTGATTTGCATCAATCACTTGAGACATCCAAATAGTGGCAGCAAAGGAACTCCCTAAGTCATCTCTTCTTTAAACATAAACGACAAAGATTCAATCTTTGTCAGCCCAAAATCTCTCCTCTTTCCCCGGCAAGCTTTTCTGAAAACTGTACCTGCATGTCACCATCCCTTTTGGACTGAAGTTGAAGACACTTTAGTTCTGTTCGAAAAGCAACTAAACTTATCGTTTTCACTGCAAACCGACAGAAGAAACAACTCTGAGTTTTTAAAAAAAATATATCTTAAATCGTAGCTGCATCAGAAATCCATAATAACTCTGTAAACATATCCCACTCTATCAACTTTTCTAATCCTTGTGGAGCTCTGCCTCTGTATAAAGACAGTGTCCTTTTTCATTTCCAACATAGGATATTATCTGGATTCCTATAGTCTATTGCTTGTAATTTGTGCAGTTATTCCCGGCCGTCATGCTGGCTTCTATGTGTTCTAAAGGACCCAGTTGAGTACTAGTGTGACTTGGTTCTCACCAAAATATAGTTAACTATTTGTGCTTACAACAAGCGCAATTTTGATCTAGTGTTTGAGAAATGTGGACCAGGCGATGAACGCGGCAAAGGAGTAGTTACATAATGTTTAATTATATGTATAAACTAGTTTGAAGAAGCAGAGATGGAGGAAGAAGAAGAAGATTGCAAAGATTTCGTCTCTTCTTAACTCGGTAGGTCCAGGCTCGCACTTGTTGAGTTCGACTTGGGCCGATAGCTTTGTGCAGTCAGAAGCTAGGAGTTTGAGAAACGTTTATATGGAGACTTAGTGGTGATAAGTTCTTCATCGGTGGGGTGGTAAACCGGAACATGGGGGAAGCCCATTACTACAAGCCTGGATGGAGCTTTAGTGGTTGTATTTGTTATTTGTTGCCTCATAAAGTGTAACAAATCTTCAAATTTTCTAACTAGATTCCGTACAAACCCCAAACTAAAATACAAACTCTGCTAGACTTCAAAATAAAAATAGTGATCCAACAAAAGACTAAATTGGTAACTTTCAATGCAAAAGACTTGCAATATAATAATTATGACTAAATGAACTCACATTCCTTTTTTAATCTTTATATGAGAATTCTATGTAGTTAAAAGTAAAAAAAAATTAATAAAATGTTCAACATTTTCCAAATATTAAATCCTACACAATACAAAATAAATAGAATGAGCTTCCCCCAGCCGATTCAATCCCATCGACGAAGAAACTCATCACCCACTACAGACACTCTCCAGATAAGTTCTCAACTCCGGCTTCGACGCAATACAGCCCATAAAAACATCGCGTAATTAGAATCAATTTGATAAATAGGCAGTAAAAGCTAAATCATTCATTAAAGTTTTAAAAAATATAGAGTCAAATCATAAGAGTAAGTGATATGCGCCAATACGACTTCCGCGTTTATATCTCCTTTTTTTTATGAGAAAAATGAAAAAAAGCAATGAATGTGATGAAACTAAAATTAATCAGCCGTATATGAGAAGTAAATTATTTTGACACTAAACAGTAAAAAAAGACAAAATTGAATGATCATGACAATTAGGACAGCACTGTTGTCAAAGATTAAGAGAATAAAAATGCGCGGAATGCCAAATTATTTTTTGAAAGAAAGAAGTGAAAATGTACAGCCATAAGAGTTTTATGGGTGTTGATTGGGTGGTGTAAGTAAGTTCTCAAGCCAATAAACCAAATCAATTCTTCTTAATTTTGTGATGATAATTTTGGGGTCATGAATTTGAATATGTTACTGTGTCTGCTAGGACCAAAAGAACAAATTATGGTGCATTAATTTTATGCACTAATTATTGATGTTATTCACTCTTCTAAAAAAAAACAACAAATTGAGATAAATGAGGGAGCTATAACTGGTGGTCTATCATTCTAGTGGTGGTAGAATGTTTGGTTAATTTGCATACATGTCATATGGTATTTCTGAGAAACATAGTTGAATATTTAACTTTCAAACTTACGTCTATGTTATAGGGTTGTATGGGGCGATTTGTCTCTCTTCTTCTTTTTTTTTTTTTTCTTTTTTGAATGAATAATCACTTAATGAATATCGATCTGTTATATTATAAAGGCACCTGGCAGTTTCTCGATCAAGTGTCTTATTATTCCCTTTCACGTTGAGATATTTTTTCTAAGCTTGTTGCATTTTTTATAAAACTAAAAACAAAATGATAAAAAACCTTGATTTATTTTTATTTCAATTTCATTTTTTATTGTGATAATAATCAAGTTTTTAAGAACTACAGATAGTGTCAATTTTGCCATTTAATATAATGTGAATTAATTTATATAGTTTTCTTAATTGCGATACAGGAGAACAATGAAAAATAAAAAAAGAAATAAATGAAAATAAAAATGAAATTGTTTGATTGAAGTTATACTTTTTATCATTAATAAATCAATTAGTTATATTACAATTAAGTGGTCTATTAATTGTATAATAAGTAATACAGAGGTATGGAAAAGTTTCTTGTAATATACAAATTTCTAATGATACATGCTTGGAATTAACCAATCGCATATCAGCCGTCAATCCTAATAGATATGGTTTAGATTACCACACACCCCCAGGGCCCACTAATAGTCATTTGTCCGCATGATGACAGAGAAGTATCAACCCATTTCTTCTATACGAACAAACTTAATATCCTTCGCGTGTTCAAATTCAGAAAGGTCCAAAACTTGCGAGGATGCCTTAATATGTTTATGATTTCTAATCTCTCATTCAGGAGTATTGCGAAAACTATGCCCTAATTTTACTTCTACTGCAACGCTTCTTGGATAAATTCAGAGCGAGAGCAACATGTTATTGTGGATATAGGCAAGAATTCGAGGTCTGCGTAAGAAGACTAGATGCTAAAAGAGCTCTATAATACCGATATTGAGCTTAAAAATTAAAAGCAACTATAACTAGGGTCCTAGATTCCTGGAAGCGGGCAGTTCCATAAATACGTAGTCGTCCCAAATTTTCTTCGCTAGCAATCCTTGGCTTTGCGTGCCTTTAAATCTGTCGATGTTGGACGGTACCTCTTTTACCGATTTGGCCCAGGAAGAGATTGTCCTATGAGTAAATAATTGAGTAATATGTCTGTACCAACATAGATATGCTTCCAATTATCTCAATACCCAATATCCAATATATTTTCAAGGTCTTGCTCCGGATATATATCCAATAAGTCGCCCCAAATTGACATCAAACTCTCGAAGATGATGTAAACATCAATGACGAAATCCCTTTCACAGGATGCCCAAGTTAAATAAGGCAGATACTCAAAAATTATATCTTTATTAAGGAGCTCCAAACCAATAAGGAAAGGGGTACATGAGAAAAATGTTGGGAATCCCTTTCCAACTAAACACCCCACATATGGGAGTTGAATGGATAAAGGAGGCGTATGATAGGTCAAAGAGCCTGAGAATTCTATGACCAAAGAAAACATATATGCAAGTATAATAAATGTGCTTTATTCTTGGACATATGCAAGTACAAATTGAACTATATTATATATATATACTATATATATATAATATAAATATATATAATAATATATATATACTATACTATATAATATATATATATATATATATATATATATATATATATAGATAGGACACAATGAATTGTTGGTTCAAGAACCATTATATTTAACATTGGAATGGAATTGCAGGAGAAGACTATACAACCACATCAGTACAACCTAGACTTTTAATCTTACTGGCTTTGTCCG
The DNA here is from genome assembly GCF_001605985.2 of Dendrobium catenatum. Taxonomy (NCBI): domain Eukaryota; kingdom Viridiplantae; phylum Streptophyta; class Magnoliopsida; order Asparagales; family Orchidaceae; genus Dendrobium; species Dendrobium catenatum. The sequence continues at coordinate 53,830 of NW_021319478.1, forward strand.
AATTTCATATTTTGAATAGAGAGTAGTATGCAAAATGTTTAACTTTTTTAATACACAATGAAGGCAATTCTTAAAAGAGCAGACGTGAGGATAACTTGCATCATTAATACTTGCTTTTAAAAGATTATAATTGGACAATTGCACTCATCGGATTTTCTTAAACTTATATACACGGATTTGAGGGTATTTTTGGAATGTTAAAAGATTTTCAGCTCATGCATGATTCACTCTAAAAGCGAAAGACGGTGATCTTCTTTATGTTTGCAAGCTAAATTCGACAAACCTACGTAGCTTGTAGCTCTACATTGGTGAAATGTATAGCATTATATAGAGATTGTAAATATTAAATGTGAAAACATTGGTCAATGAAATACATGTTTCACTTTAGCTTAGTACCATGAGATTTTGTAGAGAGTTGATGCTATGTTGTCTGTTGGAATAGATTATGTTTCTTTTCCTTCAAAATGTGCAACAAAAGTCAATCAATACAATAAGTGATTTAAATATTAAAATATAATTTATATATGAATTGCTCATTCTGCAATGAACTTCTAATATGCAATTATAATTTGTCATGTAAGAAGATAAAAGGCAATTGATAAAAAGAACACTCTACTTAATTCAATATATATATTTCAACTCTATTGAGTATTGAAGAATATTATTGATATTGATTTTGTCAGTAAATATTATAATATAGTAGATTGAATTAGTGTATTTAGCTTTTTAAAATTTATGTATATTAACTTCTTTTATTTATTTATTTAAGAGATCTTACATCTTATCTTAGAGTGTGGGCTAATTGATTCTTAATATAGTTATGTAATTATTTGCTTTGAGCTTCCAACGGCTATTTCTCTACAATATTATTATAAATCGAACAAAAAATTATGTTTATTTCTAAAAATATATAAACTTATTGATAATAAAAATCTGAAAATAAACTTATTGATAATAAAAAGGCATAATTAATTTCAATTATAAGAATTATACATTAAATATTTTAAATTTGGTTCCATTAGTTCTTCCATCGTAGATATCATTTGAGACAATATAACTTATATTTAAACCAACTATGGCCTATATTATATTATTGGTATATCTGTTTGTATTAAATCATTGGTTATTAATTTCATGTTTATTTAAAAAATAATCATATGCCATAGAAATACAATACAATGCTGATATAAAAGTTACTCAAACTTGATCAACAATCAAGATGGACATTTGATGCTCCACGATGATTTGAGTCAAGATGATCCATGGAGATTAACATCAGAAGCTTCATGGAGATCCAATATTGTCGCCTTTCCAGTTAAACAATACATATTCTCGCCAACACTCAATGTATGTATGACCAAGCTTACTATGTTGGGCCAATGCATACACATATGAGAGTCAGTTGATGCTTTTGGAGACATGCCCTCCATCAACACATCATTGGACATCCTTTAGACTACATTGTGGTGCTTTTGGGGGATATCAATAAATGATAGTGATAGGTGTGAAATATGATTGATTGTGTTGATCAATCGGGTTGTTTTGTTGCGTCAGGCAGGGGGGTATGGGGGCGTTTACCCTCTGTGTACCCGAACACTCTGGCTTTGCATACTCGAGCCCTCGACACTGTGTTCCCGAGCGCCTAAGCCCTGAACGACGGAGAGCGGAGCACTGCATCAAATCAAAACAGAAGTTTGAGCACTATAGCGCTGTGAGACAGACTATACTTTTTTTTTTCTCTCTTTTTTATAAAGGGTTGCATCATTAATTTAACTTGGCTTTCATTTAATGTTAGGTTAGACATAGAGAACACTGTATGTGAGAAGAGAAGCAAGGAAAGAGTGAAAGAGAGAAGAGAAATTTATACTTATTTCTCCCAATTTTATATTTATTATCAATTCATTTATAGAAAATAATGGTGAAAGTTGCATGAAACAAAAACAATAGCATACTGCATATATAATGCATTTTTAATTATTTAAAAGTAAAGATATTTCATCACTCCAACATAAACATCAAGAATTTCTTCGCTTATAATATTTAAAAATTCGAATGTTAATTTCATTATATATATTTTACATTCATAAATATGATTTCTATGCTTTTTTATTGCAAACAAATAGAAATTAATTTTATAAAAATGAATTTATTTTTATTCATCTAATGGCTGAAAATAGAATAAGAAATATTTTTATAAGACTTTCTCATTTTGCTAAGGGTGATGAAAGGGAGAGATAAAGAGCATTATAATGTACATATATATATATATACACACCAAAAATTTCTTCACAGAAAATATTTAAAAATTTGAATGTTCATTTCATTATATATATTTTATATTCATAAATATGATTTCTATGCTTTTTTATCGCTAACAAATAGAAATTAATTTTTAAAAAAATGAATTTATTTTTATTCATCTAATGGCTGAAAATAGAATAAGGAATATGTTTGGAAGACTTTTCCATTATGCTAAGGGTGAGAAAAGGGAGAGATACAGAGCATTAATTTCAATTTATAATCAAATAAATACTATCACATTATTTATAGCAAAAAAATTATTATATTTAATTTATATAATATATTCTCATTAATTATTAAGAATATATATTATCTTTCCTTTATTGCTCTTTTCTCTTCCTATATATTTGTACATATGATTGCATCAATATATTACTTAATTCAATAATTATTGAAATAATAGCTTTCTGATGTGATATCAAAGCTGAGAAATTTTGCATCATTAGAGGAAGTATAGTATATATGAGGAGTGAGTTTAGGGAGTCTAGCCAGGCCATTGTAGAATTTAGCTGAAAATTTTTCTTCTATATATTTTGATTTTATTCAATTTTGAAACTTGCATTACCACTCAAGGCATCTGTATTTGCATGACACAAACAATAGCATTGCCACGCAAGTCTCAAATAATTCCATTTTTTGGTATATGTATAAATACGCTTAATCTCAGCTTTTTAATTTACTAATTGCAAAAACCTCTAAAATAATGAGCATATATTACGCATTTTTAATTATTTAAAAGTAAAAATATTTCGTCACTCCTACAGAAACACCAAAAGAATTTCTTCGCTTATAATATTTAAAAATTCGAACGTTAATTTCATTATATATATTTTACAATCATAAATATGATTTCTATGTTTTTTTATTGCTAACAAATAGAAATTAAATTTATAAAAATAAATTTTTTTTATTCATCTAATGGCTGAAAATAGAATAAGAAATATTTTTGGAAGTCTTTCCCATTTTGCCAAGGGCGATGAATGGGAGAGATAAAGAGCAATATTTTCAATCAATAATTAAATAAATATTATCACATTATTTATAACAGAAATTTCTTATATTTAATTTATAAAATATATTCTCATTAATTATTACAAATATATATATTATCTTTCCTTTATTGCTCTTTTCTCTTCCTATATATTTATACATTTGATTTGCATCAATATATTACTTGATTCAATAATTATTGAAATCATAGCTTTCTAGCTAATGGCGGTAGACCCGATCGAACCCGACCCGTTTTTGCAAACGGGTAGGTTTTCATAACCCGAACCCGACCCGCTTCGGGTATATTTTATTAAATTTTTTTTAATTCAATTTATTTAAATCTAAATCAAATTAAGGTAAAATTTACTTCAATTAATTTAAAATAAATCATGATTAATTTAATTTGGGCAATAATGTTTAGAATTTTTGAAATATTATTTACTTATTTCATAAAAATCCTTTAAAACCCTCTTAAATTAATTAAAAATGGGTCAAACCGAGTTGATTTCGGGTTTCCGGGTCAACCCGAACCCAACCCGATTTTACAAACGGGTCGAAATCCCTAACTCAAACCTGATCCGGTCGGGTTCAGGTTGACCCGAACCCAAAATTTTCGGGTCGGGTTTTCGGGTCAGGTCCAATATTAACAGGTCTACTCCAATTCATCACTCTTCTTCTTTTTTTTTTAATAAATAGATAAAGATTTTAATTAAACAGTTTCATTTTTTTTATAAATAAAAGAGAAAAAAACTTGATTTATTTTTTATTTCATTCAATTTTTTATTTTTATATTTTTTAAAATAATTATGTATATATGCTTTTTTAATTAATTAATTAATTAATTTAAGAGATTATTATATCTTATCTTAGATTGTGGGCTAATTGGTTTATTAATATAGTTATATAATTATTTGCTTTGCTTCCAACGGCTATTTCTCTAACAAATATTATTATAAAATCAAACAAACAATTATGTTTATTTCTAAAAAATATATAAACTTATTGATAATAAAAATATGAAAATAAACTTCTTGATAATAAAAAAGGCATAATTAATTACAAATAATAAATTTATACATTAAATATTTTAAATTTGAGTTCCCTATTAGTTCTTCCATCGTAGAATCATTTGAGACAATATAACTTATATTTAAACCAACTATGGCCTATATTATATTGTTTTTATCTCTATTTGTATTAAATCATTGGTTATTAATTTTATGTTTGTTTAAAAAATATTCATATGTCATAGAAATACAATGCAATGGTGATCTCAAAGTTACTCAAATTTGATCAACAATCAAGATGGGCATTTATATTTGATGATTGACTCAAGATGATCTATGGAGATTAACATCAGAAGCTCCATGGAGGTCCAATATTGTCGCCTCTCCACTTAAACAATACATATTCTCGCCAGCACTCAATGTATGTATGGTGAATATGGCAAAAGTAGGTAAGGATAGAGTAAGAGATGCATTTATTTGAACACACATTCCGCAATAGATTACTTGATATATCATTAGAAAAACCATTCATCATCATTTTGCGAGCCATATCGGAAGAACCAAAGGTTGGATTTATAAATCCATATCCAGTAGTTCCTATAGAGTAATACATGAAGTATTTACCTCATTTTGGACAGCTTCTGTAAATGCTAACATTGATCTAAACATGTCCCAACCCCCAACCCTTCACATCAATTCCACCTGACCTCTTGGTACATCTTTTGCCATTTGCTGCAAATGCCCAAGCTAAAGCCCATTTTCTACAATGTTCAAATACACTACTCCATTCTCTCTCAAATAAATGCATCTCTTTCTCTATCCTTACCTACTTTTTCCATATTCACCAAAAGCTTTTTCATCACTCAGGTTCATATATCATAGATGTTCTAACTACAAATTTATTAAATCTATCATTGAGTCATCATGATAATATAGGGTGGGTGGATTTCAATAACCATCTAAAGTTAAGAGTATGAAATGGAAAGTTCACAGCAGTCAAAATTGCTAATTAAATGATAAGAAAAGCATAAGTCGGGCCTTGGATTTTTGTTCAATACACACCCAGGCCCGAGCTATATATTTGTCTGCCAGGATGACTAGAATGCTCAATCCCTCATTTTCCTCTTGTCGGATCTCCTCCCTGCTTCTAGAATGGAGCTTTCCCCAGGCTTCCGTTTCCATCCCACCGATGAAGAACTCATCACCCACTACCTCTCCAATAAAGTTCTGAACACCAGCTTCGACGCTATAGCCATAGCCCAAGTCAAACTCAACAAGTGCGAGCCGTGTGACTTACCGAGTAAGAACTTGCATTCTTCTTCTTCTTCTGTCTCCATCTCTGCTTCTTCAATCATATACATATTAATATTATTTCGTTTGAATTCAGAAAGGTCCAAAATTGGCGGCGGCAAAGAATTTTATTTCTTTTGTGAACTGGGGCTAAAGTATTCAACTGGCCTTCGAAGAAATAGGGCCACTGACGCCGGATACTGGAAATCTACAGGAAAGGATAAGGAGATCCGAAGGGAAAATATACTTCTTGGAATGAAAAAGACACTGGTCTTTTACAAAGGCAGAGCTCCCAAAGGAGAGAGGACAGAGTGGGTAATGCACGAGTATAGATTGGAAGACAGCTACGATAAGGTACAATTAAAAAAAAAAAAAAAACTCAATTTGTTTCTTCTTTCGTTTGTAATGGAAACTCTAATTTTAATTACTTTCGAACATAACAAGTGGATTCTATGCAGGGTGTTCGAGAAAGGCTTGCCGGGAAAAGAAAAGAAAGCTTTTGGGCTGGCAAATATTGAAGAAGAGATGGCTCGGAGAGTTCCTCTGCCGCCATTAATGGATGCCCAGGTGACCAGCTTCCCCAACTCACTCTACGAAGGTGGGGCTTTTAATTTTTGTGCATAAGCACCGAGCTCGTTCTACGGCGGCAACAATGATTTGCTTTTTAATTGAAGTGTGGAATTTTCTTAAGCTTTGGAGTAATTAGATGTTTTTTATATTTGTGTTTGTGTTTGTGCTGTGATGAGATAATTTGGATGATATTGTAATGTGGTTAATTTGTGCACTATATTTGACACTAATTAATGCATGTTCCTTTAACTAATGATTGTATCAATTTCTCTATATTAGTATTATATGGTACCAATTACATAACTTTGATACTTTTTTATTTTTTTGGTAAGGGGCTCGAACGTGTGCCTCCCGGGAGGAGCGAGCTCAACTTTGATAATTAATGACTGTAATTTTGAACCGAAAGGACAATCAGACCTTATCTCTTGTCAAAAGTCAACTATATATAAAATAAAAGAAACTTTTCTAACAATATTAGAACAATAAATTTAATGATAGAGAATCATCATCTCTGGAATTTAATTAGAATATCATTGTACAATATTTTGCAATTAAGTTTTATCATTTCAATGGTTAAAATATCCAAAAATATTCTTTATTCTATTTTCGGCCATAATATGAATACAGATAAAAAATTCCAAATAAAAAATTATTCAAATAAAAGATTATTCAAATAAATAGCCCCACCATCAAGCTCCAAAAATAACACACCAATATTTAATAATATAAAAAACGAGTACCTATACAAAAAAAAAAATTATGAGTAATTTTCTGTAACTCTCATGCAGAAAATTGTAATAGTTCATTAACAGGTAAATTGAAGTAGCCACAACAGATGGTGAAACTGATTTTATAGTGAGCTCATATGTTAAGAAGATTACTTGTGCTTCCTGGCCTGCCTTTGTTCTCGATCGACCTCAATCTTCTTCAACAAATTTGCATGGAAACCTGGATATGGTTCATATCCAAATAGGCTCTGCAGCAGCTGAATCAACAGGAATGTGAGCTATTTGTTTTTATAGAACTTATATGAGCAAGTAAGGTGGGGGGCATAAAAAATAGTACCTCAAGCAAGACAAAGAATGGAGCCATTAGAACAGATTGAGAAAGATTGTCAAGAAGTGTTGGAGCTCGCTTCTGCAGACAAACATTTGACAGTTAGACCTGTTTTTGCTAATGAACTCAGGAATGCTGATGCTTAACCTCAAAGACCCCATGGCCTATGAATTGTCCTGTCCAGCAGAACAACTGAGTAGCCAGAACAACATGCAGTACGATTATAAAAATCTGATTTTTAAGAATTTAACACTCACCTGCTTAGTAATAAAAATATGCATGGCATTTGACTAGTAACCATTACTTAAAACGCTATTAGCTGAGTTTTAGGCTTTACTTTAGAAAGCTTTTTCCTGATTTTTATGATACGAAAAGATAGTTTCAGTTAGGATGAAAATAAGCTTAAACAAGATCAAGTTCAAAGCAAGATTAATCCAAAACACAATGAAATCCCCACCCCCAAAGTGTTGGGAGAGCAGCTAATAAGACCTCATGTTGGAGAATACTGCTGCATCGGTAATATCGACGTTTTCAAAATATTACAATGCAATGCATTAAAGTTCCTTTTACTTCAATGCGCATAGCACAAAGCAAAACAACACATTCATTAACTAAACCATTCATGAGTTATATATATATATAAAATTCTATTGCACGTGAATTAAATGCACGTGTAAAAAAAGTAAAAATAAAAATTTATATTTAAACTATTTTAATTATATTATCAATGGAAAGCCTGTTAATCCAAAATTTCTCACAAGAAACTATCATTTATGCAAGTCTAAGAGAAGATTTTCATATTCCCTTGCTTAAGAGAGATGCAAGCTATAATAGAGGTTCCAATATGTTTAGCTCCTCAAAATGTAAATTGTGTATTACCATGCTTCTAAATAAAAATATAAGTCATATATAACAATATTTTAGCAATGAGATCTCATACATAGAGTTCAATAAACTTTCAATCTTGCAAGTGAGGTTAAGGTGAGTAGGAGAAAAATAATCCAACCTCTTGTACTAAATGCTTTCATAAAATTGCTTGTTATTCTATAGCTTGGTGAATTCATCAAATGAACAAAAGAGATGTCAATTGAAGAATGAGATAACATAATGAAAATTCTATAAATATTTGTATACCTTCGCTGGATTGAGTAAAAGAATAAGCCTTTGGCTATCGCCCGATATTTAATTGAAGAATGCAAGCCATATAGTTCAATTCCGATCAGACAAGAACTATTTTCTTTACTGACTTCCAATAGAAAAGATGTGAAGAAGCTTTGAATATATAAATCACATTTAGACAATGCATTCTTATAAGTGGATTTTTTTAAATAAAATTTTATAGCTTTTTTATCCAATATGAACATTCGCCAAAAATTGACTCAAAATATTCTAAGTTTTTTTTTTTGTAAGGGATTAAGTGCGGATATGTTTACATAATTATTTAGACTTTTTTTTATTTAAAATAAAAAAATGACAAAAATAGCAAATGAAAACCCTTGTATTAATCTTATTATATTAATGATTTATTTAAAGCCTTATTAGCACTAATAGTGTTAGACACCTAAATTACTTTGATAAATAAATAAGACAAATGATTATGATTAACATTTTTAAATAAGCGATCATAAACAGCACCATTAAGCATTTATGTATTCGCATGAAATATGTATATCGTCTAATTTTAAACATTCATCTTTTTATCAAATTTTTTATTTATAAAAATCCACCAACGGCCAACGCATTAATTCATAAAAAACTAGTCTTTAAATGGATCAAATGTTTGCTAATGCCTAAAGAACTACAATTAAAAATTAAAAGAAACCTAAAGAGCTAATGATCCCAACTACAATACATGAAAAAGAGGAAAGAGATTATCATAATTGAGATTATAATAATAAATATTATATAACATTTTATGATAAAATTTTTTGCCTATGATAAACTTTTATAACCTCCAACTAATTAATTAATAAAAAGTGCATATTACTTACCTTTATTAAAAAGTAGATGCAAACAAATAATATTAAAATTCACTATTAATAAATAATGTGTTTGAAAAAGATTAAAATAAAATAATAGAATTACAATTGTAATATATATTAATGATAATAAAAAAATCAGTATTCTAAATTAATAACACATATTTCATAAGGTTGACGATTTAAAATAATTACATCAATATGAAAAACTATCATGCAAAATTCAATGAATTCTATCTACATAATTAATTACAAAATATACATGCAGTCAAATAACTTTATGTATACTTGTCCATAAAATAATGATAGATTTTTTGGCCAACTGAAATAATAGATAATGAAAATAAATTAGTTTCTTTGATATTAACTAGAAAAAATACATTAACAAATATGAACAATGATTTTCAAATATGAATTATTTAAACATATAAATAAATTATATGTGTTAGAAAGAAAATAAAATAGCATGATATAATTACAAATTAAATACACTAAAAATTAATTTTCTTAATTTAAGTAATATCAAGAATATCTATAGAATTTTAAGAAATAATTAAGTATTGTTCCATAAGAGTATCTATAGAAAATCAAAACATTATCAAAAGAGAACCGATATGACCCAATCAACTTCAATAATTGAAAAGAATTTAATAGTTATATGTTGAAAAGAAAAATTTTGACAAATAAATGAGTGGATACTCCTGACCTCTCCAACAGGTTAACGTCGTCGAGCCAAAAGGCTCCGACACTACAACCTCGGAAAGGTCTCACATCCTTTGGATTGGATTCTCCCGACCTTTCCACACAGGGTTAACGTCGTCGAGCAAAATTCTTCCGACATACAAACCTCGGGACAGCGTCCTTACATCATTGCCGGATCCCCAATATCGAGTAACATCATCGAGTAAAGCGGTCCCATTGACAAACAACCTCGGATAGATTTATTACATCCTGGTTAACATCGCTAGAATGTCGTTCAATGGACTTTCTATCTTACTTCTCCACAATATTAAAAATTCTAACCCAATTTTGGAAATTTTCTCCTGTCGCTGAACTATTTGTCTTGCAGGACTTTCGGCGGCTTCTACTCGTCGTCGGGACTGTATACCCTTCGACGAACTTTCAACGGTCTTCTGCCCGAGGGCCGTTACTTCTACTCGACGTCGGGACTCTCCTTATCGCTCGAACTTTCCTGCTCGTCAGCAGACTTTCTACTCGTCGTCGGGACTTATGCCCTTCGACGAAAACTTTCAACGCGTCTTCTGCCCGATAGGCCGTACTTCTACTCGACGTTAGGACTTTCTCCTTAATCATCGAACTTTCTGCTCGTCAAGCCGACTTATTCTACTCGTCGCTCGGACTTATGCCCGTCGAGAACTTTCATCGGTGCTTCTGCCCGAGGCCGTACTTCTACACGACGTCGGACTCTCCTTGCGTCGACTATCTACTTGCCTTCAGACTACTAACCGTCGTCAGACTTTTACCCGTCATGGACTTTCATCGGTCTTGTACCTGGCAACTGCACCTTTTTTCTTTTAACCCGACTTCGTACTTTTCTACCAGATGTCGGGCTTCTACCAGATTAATAGACTTTTCGTCGGTCTTCTGCCGACACTGTATGACTACCCGACGTTTTTGAAATTCCTGCCTGTTCATCATACTTCTCCCCGATGCTGCGAAGTATATGCCCGTCATTTCAACCTCCCTTCCTTACAACGGTTTATCCGACCTCCATCGCAAATCACCAAAACATCAGAACTCCACAAGATCTCTCGAAGAAAAGAGGGAGGGAAAGAGAAGACATGTCGGAATCTCCGAACTTCCTTGGCCAAGCAAGAGGGCCTCAGAAAACTAGAGGGAAGACCTCAATAGAAAGGACAGAGGGAGATGAAGGAAAGGAGAAATCTCCCAACTTCCTTTGCCAAGAGAGGGCGGCCTCAGAAAACTGAGGAAGCCTCAATAGAAAGGACAAGAGGGAGATGAGGAAAGGAGAGAATCTCCGAACTTCCTGGCAAGAGAGGGGCCTCAAGAAAACTGAAGGGAAGGGCCTCAATAGAAAGGACAGAGGGAGATGAGAAGAAAGGAGGAGAAGAGAGAAGACAAAAAAATGAGGAGAAGAAGAAAAGGAATGAACTTTCTTAAAGATCTTAGGCCTATTTAATAGCTTTTGGGAGAAAGCAGTGGAAGTCTAGAATTTTTTTTAATTTTCCCAAATTTTTCTAAATTTTCTGATTTTTTCGAATTTTTTGGGATTTTTTCGGATTTTTTATGCATTTTTACGGCCAAAAAAAGGCCAAAAAAGCTTCTTAAAAAATTCAATTTTCTGCACTAGTGGGGCCCACTAGGTCGGTGGGCTGAACAGACCCGTCCATTCATACAAAATGAGGCGGCTGGAGGAGCAGCCAGCCGGGCTGCCACGCGGCCCAGGCGGGCCTAGGCGGCCCAGCGCGGCCGCCGCGAGGGGACAGGAAAAGCCGGCCCAAGCAGCCCACCGCGCGGGCTGCAGCGCGCCGGCCGCAGGCGCAGCCCGGCGCGGCCCAAAGGCGGGCCGCGCGCGGGCTGCAGCGCGGGCCGCAAGGCGCGGCCCAGGCGGCCGGGCGGGCCGCCGCGCAAGCCGCCAGGCGCGCGGCCTGCGAGCGCGGGGCCAGGCGTCGGGCGGCCCAGGCGGCCGCGCGCGCGTTCTTGCGCGGGCGGCGGTGCCGCCGGCCCGGCAGCGGCGGCCGCCGGCCGGGTCCGGCCGGTTCAGGCCGGCCTAGCCCCATTTGGGCCCGATTTTCGTCCCGAAAACTCCGATTTCGACGTTTTTGGGGTCCCCGGACACGTTTTTCGACGTTCCGGACTCAATTTCGACACTTTCGCGAGGCTCAACGAGGCCTCATGATCCAAGTTCGAGCAAGCCATTTTAATCTTCGGAACTCTTTTTTGGCATTTCGGTCTATGCAAATTTGTCGACCACTTATTATTTTCGGACCCGTGGAGCTTCGGCGGTCCGAAAATTAGGGGGGCAACTGATACACATCACAAAATTAGCTTGATCAGCACGCATCTCGAGGCAAAAACTAGTTTGAGACTTCAAAAAATTAAATCTGGAGTATCGAACTCCGATTTCAACGACCTTACAGTCAAAAACTGAGCGTCTCGGAAATACGAACCCAAACAAACACCAAGATCGACCCAATCCGAGCCCAAATAAGTCCGAATCAAGAGTTCAAAGCGCTGCTTGGAAGGTTCAAACCGACGAATTTGAAGTTACCAACACGGTTCTCTCGATTTTGAACGAGCTTTATTACTCGAATCGAACGGCTCGACGAGAAGAATTCCAACGAGCCCAAGATCACTAAATTCCGACATCATTTAAGGCCTCCAAATGTCCAACGACGCGCTGCACGATCGTTTTAGGATTCAATAGTCGGCCGTCCATTGACCACTCCCTATTCGCCCTTGATCTCACACCTAATTTACGGGACCCATGCCAAACTCCAGAAAATCTATAAAATAGAGCCCTCATTCTCAACAAGGAGTGCATCGAAGCAAGAGAGAGATAGAAGAGAGACGAAGAGAGGCGAAGAAGAGAAGAAGGAGCTCCTCCTCGACAGCCGCCCAGTACCCACCGACCGGACCACCACAGAACCTCGCCGGACCACCACAGAACCTCGCCGGACCACCGCCAGAAACCTCGCCGGACCACCAACAGAAACCTCGCCGGACCACCGGCCGGACCACCGCCAGAAACACCTCGCCGCGACCACCGCCGGATCACCGCAGGAACCTCGCCGCACCAACCGCAGAACCTCGCCGGACACCACCTTAAGGCCTGACGTTCCATCCTACGTCTCCTACTGAAGACCCGACGTCCTGCCGAAGACTCGACGTCCTGTTTCAAGGGGCCCGACACTCGGTCCCTACGGCCCGTTCAAGGCCCGACACTCGGTCCCTACGCCCTGTTCAAGGCCGACAACTCGGGTCCCTACGCCCTGTTCAAGGCCCGACACTCGGTCCCTTACGTCCTGGTTCAAGGCCCGGACACTCAGTCCCTACGGTCCTGCTGAAGACCCCGATGTTTTTACTCTGGACCCAACGTTCTAGTCCCTCACGTCTCCCAAAGACCTTCGACGTCTTACTTAAGTAACTTTGATTGTAAACCTGAATCACCCTTGGAGGTGATTCAGTTCCTTTGTAACCAACTCAAAGTTCTAGTGGATCATTTTTCAACTGGGCGAGCCTTCGTGTTTTTCCCTTTTTTAAGGGTTTTCCACGTAAAAAATCCTTGTATTCTCTTTTGTGAGCTAGTTATTAACGTACAAACGTTTAAGACGCAGAATTAAATCTCCGTATCGCCGCGTATTTTCTAAGCCGCAACAAAATTATAATACTTTTGATTCAATTAATTATTAAATTATAGGCTTTCTAATGGCGCAGAGGAAGCTCCTTAAGCCATCTCTTCTTCAAACAAAAAGACAAAGATCCAATCTTGCCAGTCAAAAGGGCTCTATTTCTCTTTTCTCTGGCAAGCTTTCGTCGAACACCCTGCATATCACCCACCTGTTCTTTTTCGAAAGCAACTAAACTTAGAGTTTTCATGCAAAATGGAAGAAGAAACAAATTGTGGCTTTTTAATTAATTAAACCTTATCATAGCTGCCTTCCAATCTATACTCATAGATTATGTTATAATAATTGGTTACCATTATAATTCTAAATATAGCAGAAATTGATACAAATCATTAAGATAAAAGGGAACATGCATTAATTAGTGTCAAGATATAGTGCACAAATTAACCACATTACAATATCATCCAAATTATCTCATCACAGCACAAACACAAACACCAAACACCAAACATAAAAAAACATCTAATTACTCCCAAAGCTTAAGAAAATTCCAACACTTCAATAAAAAGCCAAATCATTGTTTTGTCGCCGTTAGAACATAGCTCGATGGTTCTGCACAAAAAATTTTAAAAAGCCCCACCTTCGTAGAGTGTAAGTCGGGGAAGATGGTCACCTGGGGCATCCATTAATGAGGCAGAGGAAAACTCCCCGAGCATCTCTTCTTTCAATATTTGCCACCCAAAAGCTCTCTTTTCTTTTTCCCGGCAAGTCTTTTTCTCGAACACCCTGCATAGAATCCACTTGTATGTTCGAAAGCTTAACTAAAATTAGCGTTTCATTTACAAACGAAATAAGAAAAACAAATTTGAGTTTTTTTTTTTTTTAATTGTACCTTAATCGTAGCTGTCTTCCAATCATATACCTCGTGCATTACCCACTCTATCTTCTCTCCTTTGGGAGCTCCGCCTCTCTAAAAGGAACTAGTTGTCTCGTTTCATTCCAACAAGCATATTTTCCTTCGGATATCCTTGTATATGTCATAAATAACACAACCAATATTTAAATAATATAAAAAACGAGTTACCTGTACAAAAAAATTATGAGTAATTTTCTGTAAAACTCTCATGCAGTAACTAACATTCGAACTATAAGCATCTAAGACATACATTAATAAAACTGTAATAGTTCAATTAACAGGTAAATTGAAGTAGCCACAACAGGATGTGAAAACTGATTTTATAGTTGAGCTCATATGTTAAGAAGATTACTTGTGCTTCCTTGGCCTGCCTTTTGCTTCTCGATTCGACCTCAATTTCTTCAACAAATTTGCAATGGAAACCTGGATATGGGTTCATATCCAAATAGGCTCTGCAGCAGCTGAATCAAACAGGAATGTGAGCTATTTTGTTTTTATAGAACTTATATGAGCCAAAGTAAGGTTGGGGCATAAAAAATAGTACCTCAAGCAGGACAAAGAATGGAGCCATTAGAACAGATTGAGAAAGATTGTCAAGAAGTGTTTGGAGCTCGCTTCTGCAGACAAAAATGTTTTGGTACTATCTAGAGGTTTTTCAAAACATTTGACAGTTAGACCTGTTTGCTAATGAACTCAGGGAATGCTGATGCTTAAACCTCCAAAGACCCCATGGCCTATGAATTGTCCTGTCCAGCAGAACAACTGAGTAGCCAGAACAACATGCAGTTACGATTATAAAAATCTGATTTTTTTAAGAATTTAACACTCACCTTGCTTAGTAATAAAAAATATGCATGGCATTGAACTAGTAACCATTACTTAAAACGCCTATTAGCTGGAGTTTTAGGCTTTTACTTTTAGAAAGCTTTTTCCCTGATTTTCTTTGATACGAAAAAGATAGTTCAGTTAGGATGAAAATAAGCTTAAACAAGGATCAAGTTCAAAGCAAAGATTAATCCAAAACACAATGAAAATCCCCACCCCCAAAGTGTTGGGAGAGCAGCTAATAGACCTCATGTTGGGAGAATACTGCATCGGGGTAATATCGAAGTTTTCAAAAATATTTACAATGCAATGCATTAAAGTTTCCTTTTTACTTCAATGCGCATAGCACAAAGCAAAACAAACACATTTCATTAACTAAATCATTCATAGAGTTATATATATATATATATACTAATTCTATTGCACGTGAATAAATTGCACGTGTAAAAAAAGTAAAAATAAAAATTTAATATTTAAACTATTTTAATTATATTATCAATGGAAAGCCTGTTAAATCCAAAATTTCTCACAAGGAAACTATCATTTACGCAAGTCTAAAGAGAGATTTTCATAATTTCCCTTTGCTTAAGAGAGATGCAAGCTATTAATAGAGCGTTTCCAATATGTTTAGCTCCTCAAAATGTACAATTGTGTTTTGCCATGCTTCCTAAATAAAAATATAAGTTCATATATAAACAATATTTAGCAATGAGACTCATACATAGAGTTCAATAAACTTTCAATCTAGCAATTGAGGTTTAAGGCTGAGTAGGAAGAAAAATAATCCAACCTCTTGTAACTAAATAATGCTTTCATAAAATTGCTTGTTATTCTATTGCTGGTTGAATCATTCAAATGAACAAAAGAGATGTCAATTGAAGAATGAGATAACATAATTGAAAATCTCTATAAATATTTTGTTATACCTTCGCTATGGATTGAGTTTAAAAAGCATAAGCCTTTGGGCTATCACCGATAATTTAATTTTGAAGAATGCAAGCCAAATAGTTTCGTATCAGACAAGAACTATTTTCTTTTACTGACTTCCAATAGAAAAGATGTTGAAGAAAGCTTTTGAATATATAAATCACATTATAGGACAATTGCATTCTTATAAGTGGATTTTTTTTAAATAAAATTTTTATAGCTTTTTTTATCCAATATGAACATTCGCCAAAAATTGACTCAAAATATTCTTAAGTTTTTTTTAAGGGATTAAGTGCGGATTATGTTACATAATTATTTTAGACTTTTTATTATTAAAAATAAAAAAAATGGACAAAAAATAGGCAAATGAAAAACCTTGTTATTAATCTTTATTTATATTAATATTTATTTTAAAGCCTATTTAGCCACTTAATAGGTGTTTAGACACCTAAATTACTTTGATAAATAAATAAGACAAATGATTATGATTAACATTTTTAACATAAAAGCGATCATAACAGCACCATTAAGCATTTATGTATTCGCCATGAAATATGTATCGTCTAATTTTAAACATTCATCTTTTTATCAAATTTTTTATTTATAAAAATCCACAACGGCCAACGCTTATTAATCATAAAAAACTAGGTCTTTAAATGCGAATCAAATGTTTGCTAATGCCTAAAAGAACTACAATTTAAAACATTAAAGAAACCTAAAAGAGCTGGATAATGATCCCAAATCTACCATACATGAAAAGAGGAAAGAGATTATCATAATTGAGGGCATCTATAATAATAAATATTATATAAACATTTTTATTGATAAATTTTTTTTGCCTATGATAAACTTTTATTAACCTCCAACTAATTAATTAATAAAAAAGTGCCATATTACTTACCTTTATTCAAAAAGGTAGATGCAAACAAATAATATTTAAATTCACTATTAATAATAATAATATGTGTTTGAAGAAAGATTAAAAATAAAATATAGAATTACAATTGCTAACATATTATTAATGATAATAAAAAAATCAAGGTATTCTAAATTAAATAACGCATATTTCATAAGGTTGAACGATTTAAATAATTACATCAATATTGTTGCGTCCTGCGAATAGCGCGAAGCGGTTAGAGAAAAATATATAGTTTTAACGTCTTTAGCGATTGTACGAAGATCCAGCACACAAATCAGATTAAGTGAGAGGGTTTGTAGCGTTCATAAGAGACACCAAAGTTTTTACGTGGGAAAACCCCTTGATAAAAGGGGCAAAAACCACAAGGCCTGGAGCCCCAGTTTGAATTGAAAATCCACAGTATTGTAGTCGATTACAAATGAGGCCCTTCCTTAGGAGAAGCCTTGGCATTGCATGTCAGCAAAATGTACTCATATTAGAATTGCATTACATGGTAGGAGTTACATATAACAGGTTTTGTTTGGCCTTGAAGGACCGTAAGTCGGCATGGAGACCGTGGTCGCAGAGACCGTGGTCGGCATGAGGACCTTGGTCGGGCAGAAGACCAGGGAGTCAGAAAAGACCGTTGTCTGTTGCATGGGAAGGTTCGGTTAAGGGACCATAGTAGGCGACGGAAGGCCTGAAGGACCGTACGGGCAGTATGGAGACTGGGGTCTGAAGACCCTTGGTCTGGTTGATGGAGGCTCGGCACGCGACCGTAGTAAGGCGATGAAGGCCTGAAGGCACCGAGGCAGTAGGAGATTGGCGGTCTGAAAAGGGACCGTTGATCTTGGTGATGGAGGTCGGGACGGACCGTATTTAGGACGACGGTGGTCAGAAAGAACCGTAGCGGTGTAGGAGATAAGGAGGTCAGGTGCTGTTAGTCCCAGTGTCTCACTTGGAAGATCGATGTTGATGGTCCTGGCCTTGAGTAGGACGTCGGGGGTCTTAAGGCAGAGTCGTCAGGTCTTTAGCAGGACGTTCGGGTCTTCAGCAGGACGTCGGGACTTAACGTCGAGGCCTTGAAACAAAGACGTCGGGTTTCTTTTGGCAGGAAGGTAGGGCATCTGAGTATTCAGGCCTGAACAAGGACGTTCGGGTCTTTTGGCAGGATGTATGGGACGCAGTGTCAGGGCCATTGAAACAAAGACGTCGGGTCTTGGCAGGATGTAGGGACTGAAGTGTCGGGCCTTGAACAAGACGTCGGGTCTTTGGCCGAGGATTTAGGGACTGAGTTGTCGGGCCTTGAACAAGACGTCGGGTGTCTTTGGAGGACGCCGGGTTCCACATGAACGTCGGGCCTAAGGGTTGGTGGTCCGGCGAGGTTTTGTGGGGGTCCGGCGACGTCTCCTGCGGTGGTCCGGCGGTGGTGCCGACGAGATTTCCTGTGGTGCGTCCGGCGGTGGAATCCGCGCGAAGATTCTGCGGTTGGTCCGGCGGTGGTCCGGCGGCTGTCGAGGGAGGAACTTCCCCCTTCTCTTTCCTCCTTCCCTTCTTGCTAGATGCTCTCTTGGAAGAATGAGGGCTCATATTATAGATTTCTGGAGTGGCCATTGGTCCGTAAAATAAGTGTTGAGATCAACGGGCGAATAGGAGTGGCTAAATGGACGGCGATAAATTGAATCCTACGATCGTGCAACCGTTCATTTGGGACATTCTGGAGGCCTTAATGATGTCGCGAATTTAGTGATTTCTTTTGGGCCTCGTTGGATTCGTCTCGTCGAGGCCCCCTTCGATTTCGAGCTAGTAACGCTTCCGTCAAAATCGGAGTCTGTTTGGTAACCAAATAGTGGTTGAAACTTCCAAACACGCTTTGGATCCATGATTTGGACCCATTTGCGGCTCGGATTGGGGTTGATCTTGGTGTCGTTGGGTTTCGTATTTCCCAGGACGCTCAGTGGATTGTAAGCTCGCTGAGAAGAAAGGAGTTCGGGTTTCTTCCGGATTTAATTTTTGAAGTTTCAACTTGATTTTTGCCTCGAGATTCGTGCACTGATCAAGTTAATTTTCGCATGACGTACAAATATGAAAAACTATCATGCAAAATTCAATGAATTCTTATCTACATAATTAATTACAAAATATACATGCAGTCAAATAACTTTAGTTATACTTGTCCATAAAATAATGATAGATTTTTGGCCAATTGAAATAAGATAATGAAAATAAATTAGTTTCTTTGATATTAACTAGAAAAATATATTAACAAATATCAACAATGCTTTTCAAATATGAATTATTTAAACATATAAAATCAATATATATGTGTTAGAAAGAATAAAATAGTATGATATAATTACAAATTAAATACACTAAAAATTAATTTTCTTAATTTAAGTAATATCAAGAAATATCTATAGAATTTAAAAAATAATTAAGTTTTGTTTCATAAAAGTATCTATAGAAAATCAAAAAATTTCAAAAGAGAACGATATGATCCAATCAACTTCAATTGCATGCATATAATTATAATTAAAATCCCTTTTATCAATTTTTTCTTAGAATTTAATAGTTATATATTGAAAAGAAAAATTTTGACAAATAAATATTAGTTTGTTTTCCGTAAAAATAATTGTGCGGTTTCACCAAATAATTTGAATTGTTTTAAGAAATTTGTAATGAAGATGAATACATATTTTGTAATTATAAAAAATTTGATTAATTAGACATGTTTTTAAGTAATATGAAAATGTTGATGAAAATATCTTATTTTTTATACAATATTCAATGTATTATTTCAACTTCAATTCTTTTAAAGTAATTTTTTTAATTGATTTAGAGAAGATTGAAGAATTCTGACATAATAAACATCATGCATATATATTTTGGCATTCAAATAAGATTTTTTTTTCTTTTTTTCAACGAATTTTTTAAGATAAAAATGCTGAATTTGATTATGAAATCTTTTTATTGAAGCGTTTGTATAATATAAAGACAACTATTATTATTGTTTAGAATGAACATAAGTTGGTATTAACTTCATAACATATGAGTTAAAACTCATATGCATACCTAAAAAATGGAAGAGCAATGAAAGTTGTTGACCTACTTAACTTTATCTCTAATACCAAAAATAAACTCTGATTCACCACACTAGAGAAGCTTTTTCTTCTCCACTGCATATAGACAAGTTTGCGATCCTTTTCCGGTTTCGACTTTATGAATGAGTTACGCAACGTATTTCAGATATTAACGTGTGAGAATTAAGTTTCATAATTTAAAGTATAATAAATGAGATTGAGAATACAAATGGTTGCATCGAGATTTTAATTTCTAAAATGAAATACCAAGCATTCATCTAATTGCGAGATGGATGGTCATATTTGATATGAGTATTAATTACTCATATTAATTATGTAAGTTTTACCAATTTTAATTTCAGATAGTTAATGTGGAGAGTTCACAATTTCATGTATAATAAATAACTGAGGAATACAAAGGTTACACTTATTTATTAATATTTATAAATACAATGAAGGGACAAGATAATTTTAGAATAAATAAAATAGATGACTAAATTTGATGTGTGAGAAATATTGTGTATTATTGTTAATTTAAAATTCTATTGGCTATCCGTTTTAACTATGATACTAATAAATACGTCGTGTGGCTTTAGGAGGTTTATTTATAAATAAATTTAGATTTATACTTTAAAGTTTTTTAAATTATTATTATTAAAAATTATGAATTTTTAACAATTATTAAAGAATGAATATTAATTAATGATTATGTTCTTAATTGCTCAGATTGATAATAAATTAAAATATAATGCAAATAAATATATTAGTTAATATATTTGAATATAGGAATAAATGCAATTAAAATTTTTGGCATTTCAACAATTAGCTCTTATTTAAATGCCTATTAAAATTAAAACGTCATGCATTAATTAAATAAGTTAAAAAAAAAAAATAAATGAACAAATAAAATGAGAATAAATGCAATTAAAACCTTGGCATCCAACAATTAGTTCTTACTTAAATGCAATTAAAAACGTCGTGCAATTATTAATTAAATGAAACGGAGGAAAAACTCAAGCATTTAGAAAGAATTAAAATCAAATTTGATGAGTGTATTTAAGGGGTATTATTAAATTACTTAATTTATTTTTTTTTAATTTATTAATGATTTATAATACAATAGATAATTAAAAAATAAATAAAATGAATGGCCAAGATTGTCTGAGGGTA
>NW_021319478.1:75269-198943 GCF_001605985.2 Dendrobium catenatum
TGCTATGGGTGGAAACTCAAGGCCCTAGTAGTATATATATATATATATATATATATTATGTGCATACAACAGTTATTTAATTAATAAAATTAGTTAATGATTTTTAAATAAATACTAATAATAATAAGTTCCAACTATTTGAAAGCCCAAAACAAGTCAATCATATGAATAATAAAAATTAAGAATATACTTATGAGATTAAGTAACTAACCAAAGATCCATACGACAACATGAAGCAAGAGAAAGTACGAAGAAGAGGCATTGAGAAGCATCAACGAGTAGAAGCTAGCTTGTGACTGAAAGCTACTATAGTTATTAGGTCAATTAAGTCAATGATGATGAGAAAAAACGAGGCAAAGCAAATGAAAGTACCTATATAGTTATTAGCTCATAAAATGTTAAATCAAACCATATAATTTGAACCAGAATTTCACTTTAAGCAAAAGTCCGGTTCACTCTAAACAAAAGTCACACGCACATAATGTATAATATAGTGCTTTAATTATCCAAATTTTTTTTATAATTTTTTGACACTTTTAAAATTATTTAAGAAATTTGGCACCTGTCGATATGAGTAGGGCATTTGGGACCATCAAGTGTCTATTTGATTTTTCAAATAAAATGAGTTATTTTATGAATGTTTTTCTATAATTTTTGGAATTCCTAAAAGAATTTTTATGAATTTTATAATGAAAATTAATTATAATAATAATATTATTTTATTAAAAAATTTATATATCTAATGCCATTATAGCTTTATTTAAATGGAAATTTCGTTTTCTCAAAGTGGAGAAAGGCATCAGAGAAGGCATAGGAAAACTAAGGGAAAAAGAGAGGATAGAAAGAGAAAACTCCAATTTTTAGGTAACTCCGAGTCATTTTCGTCCGTCACCCTAATTGAAAAATTTATTCGTCTCGAAGTAAATCACTTTATGCACATCTCAATTTTAAAAAAATTATAATTTTTATTGAATTTTTTTATTAAAATTTTATTTTCGTTGGCGAAAAATGATTAGAACTTTACACTCGTAAAACTTTCATCTTATAATTTTTATATGTCATAAAAAATACAATTCTGAACATTCAAATGATGTCTTTTACTTGTTTGTTTCTTCATTGTGATGTTTATTCCTCATCCTAATAGATAGTGTATTAGCTTATCAACGATCAATATATTTATTATCAATTCATTTATAGAAAATAATGGTTGAGAGTTGCATGAAAAAAAGCAATAGCATTGCCACGCAAGTCTCAAATAATTCCATTTTTTGGTATATGTATATATACGCTTAATCTCAGAAAAACCTCTAAAATAATGAGCATATATAATGCATTTTTAATTATTTAAAAGTAAAGATATTTCATCACTCCTACAGAAACACGAAGAATATCTTCGCTTATAATATTTTAAAATTCGAATGTTAATTTCATTATATATATTTTACATTCATAAATATGATTTCTATGCTTTTTTATTGCTAACAAATAAAAATTAATTTTATAAAAATGAATTTATTTTTATTCATCTAATGGTTGAAAATAGAAAAAGAAATATTTTTGGAAGACTTTCTCATTCTGCTAAGGGTGATGAAAAAGAGAGATAAAGAGCATTATTTTCAATCAATAATCAAATAAATATTATCACATTATTTATAGCAGAAATTTATTATATTTAATTTATAAAATATACTCTCATTAATTATTACGAATATATATTATCTTTCCTTTATTGCTCTTTTCTCTTCCTATATATTTGTACATTTGATTTGCAACAATATAATACTTGATTCAATAATTATTGAAATCATAGCTTTCTAATGGCGGCAGAGGAGCTCCTAAAGCCATCTCTTCTTCAAACAAATAAGACAAAGATCCAATCTTTGCCAGTCCAAAAGCTCTATTCTCTTTCTCTGGCAAGCTTTTCTCGAACACCCTGCATATCACCCACCTGTTCTTTTCGAAAGCAACTAAACTTAGAGTTTTCATTGCAAATGGAAGAAGAAACAAATTGTGCTTTTTAATTAATTAAACCTTATCATAGCTGCCTTCCAATCTATACTCATAGATTATGTTATGTAATTGGTACCATATAATTCTAATATAGAGAAATTGATACAATCATTAGTAAAAGGAACATGCATTAATTAGTGTCAAATATAGTGCACAAATTAACCACATTACAATATCATCCAAATTATCTCATCACAGCACAAACACAAACACAAACACAAACATAAAAAACATCTAATTACTCCAAAGCTTAAGAAAATTCCACACTTCAATTAAAAAGCAAATCATTGTTGTCGCCGTAGAACGAGCTCGATGGTTCTGCACAAAAATTAAAAGCCCCACCTTCGTAGAGTGAGTCGGGGAAGATGGTCACCTGGGCATCCATTAATGGAGGCAGAGGAACTCCCCGAGCCATCTCTTCTTCAATATTTGCCAGCCCAAAAGCTCTCTTTTCTTTTCCCGGCAAGTCTTTCTCGAACACCCTGCATAGAATCCACTTGTTATGTTCGAAAGTAACTAAAATTAGCGTTTTCATTACAAACGAAATAAGAAACAAATTGAGTTTTTTTTTTTTTAATTGTACCTTATCGTAGCTGTCTTCCAATCTATACTCGTGCATTACCCACTCTATCTTCTCTCCTTTGGGAGCTCCGCCTCTCTAAAAGACTAGTGTCTTTTTCATTCCAACAAGCATATTCTTCCTTCGAATATCCTTATATGTCCTTGCGTAGATTTCTGGTATCCGACGTCAGTCGCTCTATTTGTTCGAAGGCCAGTTGAGTACTTTGAACCTCGTTCACAAAAGAAGTAACCTTCTTTGCCGCCAAGTTTGGACCTTTCTGAATTAAGATGAAGGAATATTAATATGTACGTATATGGTTGAAGAAGTAGAGAGGGTGGCAGAAAAAGAAGAGTGCATGTTCTTACTCGGTAAGTCGCACGGCTCGCACTTGTTGAGTTCAACTTGGGCACTGGCTATTGCGCTATTAGCCATCGCCGAAGTTGAACTCAACAAGTGCGAGCCGTGGGACTTACCGAGTAAGAACTTGCATTCTTCTTCTCATGTCTCCCTCTCTGCTTCTTCAATTATATACATATTAATATTATTTCGTTTCAATTCAGAAAGGTCCAAAATTGGCGGCAGCAAAGAATGTTATTTATTTTGTGAACTAGGGCTAAAGTATTCAACTGGCCTTCGAAGAAACAGGGCCACTAACGTCGAATACTGGAAATCTACCGGCAAGGATAAGGAGATCCGAAGGGAAAATATACTTCTTGGAATCAAAAAGACAATAGTCTTTTACAAAGGCAGAGCTCCCAAAGGAGAGGACGGAGTGGGTAATGTACGAGTATAGATTGAAAGGCAGCTAAGATAAGGTATAATTAATTAAAAAAAAAAACTCAATTTGTTTTTTCTTTCGTTTGTAATGAAAATGCTAATTTTAGTTGCTTTCGAACATAACAAGTGGGTTCTATGCAGGGTGTTCGAGAAAGGCTTGCCGAGAAAAGAGAATAAAGCTTTTGGGCTGGCAAATATTGAAGAAGAGATGACTCAGGGAGTTCCTCTGCCGCCATTAATGAATGCCCAGGTAACCAGCTTCCCCGACTCACTCTACGAAGGTGGGGCTTTTAATTTTTGTTCAGAAGCATCGAGCTCGTTCTACGACGGCAACGATGATTTGCTTTTTAATTGAAGTGTGGAATTTTCTTAAGCTTTGGAGTAATTAGACGTTTTTATGTTTGTGTTTGTGCTGTGCTGAGATAATTTGGATGATATTGTGAAAAAAATTTGTGTATTGTGATTAATTTGTGGTTATAAAAGAATATTGATGATCTTTTTTCTAAATTGAAATTGTGTGAAGATCTACAAAGAAATGATGCCTAAGAAAAAAAAATGCCGATTGATGAGAAGTGAAATGCATGTTTTAAAATTGAATCAAATCAAAATATATGGAGGAAGAAAAATTTTAAGTGATATATTGATGCAAATTAAATGTACAGATATATAGGAAGAGAAAAGAGCGGTAAAGAAAAGATAATATATATTCTATATAATAAAAGAATATATTATATAAATTAAATATAATAAACTATTGCTATAAATAATGTTATAATATTTATTTGATATAAGATTAAAAATAATGCTCTTTATCTCTAACTTTCAGCACCCTCAGCAAGAATGGGAAAGCCTTCTAAAATTTATGGGCCTATATTATTGCTATATTTGACACTAATTAATGTTGGCCTTGATTTTGACCAGACATAAGCATAGTGGACTGGGTCGACCAAGTCAACCTTTGACTTGGTCAACCCAAGTCCTAATGGGTCAAAATTGACCCATTAGGCCCATTAAGAGCCCAATTTAAATCCAAATCAATTCAAACCTTGCGTGGCCCAATAACTCCTCTCCCTTGACCCCCCTTAACAGGTTTGACCAAGTCAAACGTGGACTTGGTCAACCATGGCTCTAAATATGTAATAATCACCTCTTTAAGAGGAATTAAGAGCCATTTAATGCTTTCAACTCCTCCTAATCGTTTTGAAATTCAAAACTACGACTATCATGAATTAATTTTCCTCCTAATTCGATCTTGATTGAACCCCAACCGTTTAAGAGGCATCTAGGGCTTTAAATATGAGATTTTTAGGTTATTTTTGGACTTTTTTGCTTGGATCTTTCCCCTTGGAGTCTCTTAGCCCGAAACCTTTCTGGTGAGAGCTCTAGAGGTCTCCCTCCACCTTTCCCAAGCAAATCCCGCCGCCAAAACCTTGCCGGCAGTGAGATTTTCGGCCACCCGAGGCTTGGGACGTTCCAAAGGAGATACCGTCTGATCCAAGGCGTTTCAAGACTCGAACTCAACTAGAGATATACTCATGCACCTTCTACAAGTCTAACAAGCCCAAGAACGCGAAAATCCGACGTTTAGATCTCTCAAAAACTTTTAGAATATGTCACAACACATAGGGTTAAATAACTTTTTGAAAAGATGATTATTTGTCAAACAAACACTTCCCCATGAATGCTCTTCATCTATAGAGCCTATGTTTCAAATTTCACCCCATGAATGCTCTTCCCCATGAATGCTCTTCATCTTATTTTGGGAGAACGAGGCAAAAAATCATTCTAGGGTGTCGTCTCGTTCCTTTTGAACTGTACGAAATTGCAGCCGTTGATCTAAAGATCAACGGCTGTGATCTCGATGTTCTGTGTTTAGGCCAAACAGCGGATCCTGCTGTGTGCCTACGTGGATAAGTGGCACTGATTGTGTCAATCATTGCCGCAATCAGTGGAGGACGCCACGTGTCGCGCCGAGAGCATTTCTGGAATTTTCTTTTATTTTAAATACTTTTTAAACTGTTTTTATTCGAAAAATCATAATAAATTCTTTTTTAATCCGTTTTCGACGCACAATACCTCATTTTGTTCGTATTTCATCCCCGTTATTTTAAGATTAATTTTATTTAAAAATAGCTTATATTTATTCAATTATTTAAAAAACAGTAAAAATTACTACTTTAAAAATACTATTTTAATTATTTTATTATTATAATATTATTATATTATTACTTTTAATTATAATATTAATTATTTAAAACTTCCAAAAATCATATATTTTCCATTTTAAATCAGATTTCAGCGTGCAACCCCTCGTTCTTTTCAGAAAAATACATACTTTATTTTAAAATTATTTTCATAACCTAATTCTTGATGTCTGGACAGATTTCTATCTTAGATTGCTATTTTGAGTATTTTTCCTATTATTTAAATATTTATTATTATAATTATTTTGAAATTATAAATTATTTTCAAATCGTTTTGAAACCTCGTGAGAGTGGTCAGTGGGTCTTCCTATACTTATGTATTATGAATTGACTTTTTTTAATTACTTTATTTTCTAAAAATATATTTATATTTATAAGTACTTTTAAACTATTTTAAAACTACTTATAATTAAATCCCCTAATCTTGAGAGATCCGCTATTTCATGAAATTTTAGACATAAATTCTAAATGTGAAAAGCAATCATGGGAGAGTGGATTACTGGATGGTTGGGTTCCAATCATTCACTAATCCCTTCATTACTCGTACTTACTTTTCGTTCGTCGTAGATTGCATGAGTAGTTCGCACCACGAGCACTTGGTTTAGGCACTCTTAGATCTAAGGACATGGTATATTTACTCATTTTATATGTTTCCCATGCATTATTACCTCGAGGGTTAGTGTAAACTTCAATTTAAACTCATATAATGTAGTGACACCCTAATGACAAAAAATAAAAAATCGTCTAGCGAACTTAGAAATTTTCTGGGGCTTAGGGTAGATCACTGATTGACATGAAAACCTCAAAGATTAAACTTAGTGACATCATAAACCTCCCAGAACTTTCTAGGAATTTTTAGGGCTTGTTAGACCACTTAGTTAACTAACCCTAATTAACTGCTGAATAAGGCCCCAAGACCTTCTAAAAATTACAATAAATACATTTTAGGTCCGAAAATTACCCATAATAGCTTGAACTAACCAGAATCTGACCCTTGAACTTAGATAAATAGGGCTTCCTAGTTTGACTTCAGGTTGACCACTAATTTGACCATAGGTAGAAATTACCGTTTTGCCCCTAACAAATTATTAAAAATCTCAAATTTTCCCCAAATATTTGGGATCACTTTCTCAAGTCATCCCTGACCTTTAGGAGTGATTCCAATCAGTTTGGAGCTAATTTGGAGCAAAACAATAAAAACAGTCATTTATTAGGAAATTTAGAAATTCTCTTAAATACCCTGAACTTAGAAAATCCATAACTAATTGTAGAAAATTCCAAATTAGGAAAAATCACTTGCATTAGACTCCTATTAGGGTCTAGTATTTATTAAAAATCTTAGGATTCCAGAAAATGACCTAGATTAGAAAGTCAACTTTTTGATCAATTGTAGTTTATTTAGGGACCGAAACTTAGAAAATTCATAACTTTGACTAGAAAACTCCAATTTCAGTGCACTACCTGGCTAACTACGCATCTTAGGGTCAAGTATTTTTCTAAAATATTAGGAGACCTAGACTTAGCCTATTTCCCATAGTGACTTTTTGGACCCCTGAGGCCTAGCACCTAGGAGGACCCGAGACTTTCTAAAATTGACTAATGCAATTTAAACTTAAAAAATGACTATCGTAAGCTTTTAAAAGTGATCAATAAATTAAATTAACTAAAATGGACCCTAATCCATTAATATTTGAATTTCAAGTAAAATTTCCTTTTCTAGCCTTCCATAAACTACAACTTTAGACAATTCTAATTAACTACCCAAATTAGGACCTATCTCAGCCACACCAGCTTTACACACACATAGAATTATTTGCTAGGGCACCACTTCTAGATCTAGGCTAGGCCGCTATGTTTTATTTTTTCTGCTGTTTGCCGGAGCTTTCCATGGTTTTCATTGCATGCTGTTTGAAAATGATTGGTGTGTTTGCTTACTTTTACTGCACCCTGTGGATGATGTGAAGAGCGCTAGATCTACCCCTAGGTTAGGAGCGCCATATATATATATATAGTTCTTCCGTGCAGGTGGCCATGCTCAAGCTAATAAAAGGGGGCACCATTATATTTTCTAATATTGTCTTATGCAGGTGCTTGCTCAGCCCCCCCCATGGCTTTAGATATCCAAAGAGAAAAGGCAATCATCCCCAAAGGGGAGACTTGTCTCTTCGTTTGGATATTCAAGCCACGACGGATCCAAGGAGTCCAAGGAGAAGAAGACACCTAGAAGATTGAAGACCAATATCCCACTCAAAGTCATTTGCGTCTGTCATAGGTTTAGAAATCCGGGTTGTTGGCAATGGTGCCCCGCCACTTTACATTTTGCATATCTGAGTTGTAATAAAGGCAGTTTGCCTATGACCATTTAGTTGATTATTCTGGATTTATATTGATGTGTTTACCTGATTGCGCAGTAGAATTACCTACTTTTTCTATGTTTCTTTCTTGCATGCCGCTTTTATTTTCGCCTGTATTCCGTTAGGCTCTCTCTCTAAGGACTATAAAATTTTTCTACTCATAACTAACTCCTAAAATTTTAAATTTTAAATAACATAGAAACATAACGAACCTAGGGAACTGCCGGAACCGTCCGGGGTTGCATGCATATTACTGCATTCTTTTTTCCTTGCTATAAGACATCTCCCTGCCTGCGGGTAAAATCCGGATAATCTGGCCTATGAGGATGAAGTGCCGGACATAGGGAGACTCAAACTTTTCTAAAAATTCATTTTTTATAAGCCTGTTTTTTTAAAAAATTCTATAGCATTTATGAGCTGACATTTCAACTAGCATGCATTGCAATAAGAACCAACTAAATAAAATTTAATTGCATTAGCTAGAAGCATATGACCCACATAAGTCTAGGACAACTTAAGAAATTCTCTAGATGTCGGTCCCTTTTTCAAAGAACTATACCACCCACTCATCTTTCATAACTAACTTGATAGCATAATTTTAAAGCGATTAGGTGGTTAACTGGCTCCCCAATCCAGGCCGGGGTAAGTCCAAATTTTGCACTGCATTAGCTAGGACACGGGTCTTAGTGTTTCGTAGAACACTAAGCCCAACCTAAATTTAAGATTCGAGGCTACTACATTCGATCTCATAGTATGTCTTAAATAGTAGGTAGATCCCTTCTTTTAAGGGACCATAAATCCTACTTATCTGCGTCACAGAATGACGCCACTTCCATCTCTTCTCTCATGCATGTGGTTGATTGCTTGTCTTTTTTTCTCCAGTTTCTCTTTAGTACCCTAGAGCCTCCGAATGCAGGTATGAGCCATGCATGTTGACTGAGCCTTTTGGGATCTTTCTTCCCTTTGAGTAGGACTTCTTAGTCTATACCCCTATGCCAATCCCAATTTTGGGAAGGATAATGTATAATTTTTAATCGAGAGTTTTCTTGGGCTCCTGCCTGGAATGTAATTAACCACGGGAGTTTGCGCCCGTGGAAAACTCGGTCCCACATCTACTAAACCCCACTCGAACTCTTGCATCAGGTGGAAGAAACCCTTGATTAGGTCGTGTATATTACTATCTATCGGGGTGTGTTGGCAACATCCTCTATCATTAATGGTTAGTCGAATATAGAGACCTACGATCGTTATCCCACAGGATAGTGCTGTCGTACCCTCTGTGTTCGTACTCAACGAGCGGTGCCCTTTCAGAGGTCCACAATTAAATCATGTTCCTTTTACTAATGATTGTATCAATTTCTCTATATTAGCATTATATGATACCAGTTACATAACATTGATACTTTTTTTTTAACTTTTTGGGAAGTTATGGGCTCGAACATGAGAAAGATAAATTTATATTATATAAAATAAAAGAAACTTTTCTAACAATATTAAAAAAATAAATTTAATGATAGAGAATCATCATGTCTGGAATTTAATTAGACTATCATTGTATTGTACAATATTTTCCACTTAAGTTTTGTCATTTCAATAGTTAAAATATCCAAAAAAATTCCTTATTCTATTTGCAGCCATAATATGAATAAAAATAAAATCATATTAGCTCTCACCATTAGTTTCCATCAATGAAGTGATAATCCATTGACAATCTGCTCTATCATTTGTTGTTAATCTAATATAATCAAATCAGATAAAAATTTATTCAAATAAATAGCTCCATCATCAAGCTTCAAAAATAACACATCAATAATTAATAATATAAAAAAAAAGTGTAGCTATACAACCGAAGAAAAAAGAAGTAATATTCTGTAATTCTCATACAGTAACTAACATTCGGCTATAAGCATCCAAGACATACATTAATAAACCTGTAATAGTTCACTAAATAGGTAAATTAAAGTAGCCACAACAGATGGTGAAACTGATTTTATAGTGAGCTCCTATGTTAAAAGAAGATTACTTGTGCTTCCTGGCCTGCCATTCTTCTCGATCTACCTCAATCTTCTTCAACACATTTGCATGGAAACCTGGATATGGTTCATATCCAAATAGGCTCTGCAGCAGCTGAATCAACAGGAATGTGAGCTATTTGTTTTTATAGATCCTATATGAGCAAATTAAGGGGGGGCATAAAAAATAATACCTCAAGCAAGACAAAAAATGGAGCCATTAGAAAAGCTTGAGAAAGGTTGTCAAGAAGTGCTGGAGCTCGCTTCTGCAGAAAAAAATAAAAGTTTTGCTATCTATGAGTTTCAAACATCTGACAGTTAGTCCTATTTCTGCTAATGAACTCAGGAATGCTGATGCTTTACCTCAAAGACCCCATGGCCTATGAATTGTCCTGTCCAACAGAACAGCTGAGTAGCCAGAACAACCTGCAGTGCGATTATAAAATCTGATTTTTAAAAATTTAATACTTACCAACTTAGAAATACAAATATGCATGGCATTGGACTAGTAACCATTAGTTAAAACTCTGATTAGCTGAGTTTAAGGCTTTGTTTTAGAAAGCTTTTCCTGATTTTTATGATATGAAAAGATAGTTCAAATGTCAATAAGCTTAAACAAGATCAAGTTCAAAGGCTCTAATGTTTTTTCTTAGTGCAAGCAAGATTAATCTAAAACACAATGAAACCCCCATCCCCAAGTGTTGGGAGAGCAGGTAATAAGATATCATGTTGGAGAGTACTGCATGGGTAATATCAATGTTTTCAAAATGTTACAATGCAATGCGTAAAAGTTCCTTTTACTTCAATGCGCATAGCATAAAGCAAAACAACACATTAATTAACTAAAACAGTCATGAGTTGTATATATAAAATGTGCATATAATAGTTATTTAATAAAGCAAATTAGTTAATGATTTTTAAATAAATATAAATATATATTAATAATAATAACTTCCAACTATTTGAAAGTCAGGAAAAAAAATCAAAGATATGAATGAAATAAGTAATGAATCAATGTAATAATATTAAAAAATTAAGAATATACTTATGAGATTTAAGTAACTAGCCAGAGATCCATAGGACAATTCGAAGCAAGAGAGAGCACCAAGATGATGCATTAAGAAGCATCAATGAGTAGACGTTTGTGAGCGAAAGCCACTAACTCTAAGGAGAGGGAATGGATAACCAATGACCGACTCAATGAAGATGAGAAAAAATGAGGCAAAGCAAATAATAGCGCCTAGTTATTGCAGCAAATGTTAAATTGAACCATATAATTTGAACCAAGATTTTACTTTGAGCAAAAGTCTGGTTCACTCTGAACAAAAGTCACACACATAATGTAAAATATGAAATGACAAAACACTGCGGCATTTGTGCTTTACTGCAAGCTTGCTCTTGACAGGCGAGTGATGCGCAAGGCTACCGCATCACTTCGCTCCCAAAGTGTACTTTTAACAGCACTAGGTAATATACTTCACATGGGTTCATACTTAACATTATTCATTGATCCAAGGTCTGAATTTACATCATATGATCATAAACAATGCAGAGGAACTGGCAAAATGAAGGGATAAAAAATTGTATATTTCAATCTAATTGTACTTGTAACACAAGATATCTATCAAGTTTCAACATTATTCATTCGATCTAGTTTCATCTGGCAAAGGCTCTTTAGTTCAATGTCTATTATGGTGCCTTATTCTGTAGAAAGTATCTCTGTGAAATGATACTCTAAAAAATAGATTGTTTTCTCATGCTTATTTCCTATATGATGCAGCTTCTTTATTGGACCATTATCTGGATACTCGATAATGATTTTATAATCAGCCTCTGATGGTTTTTCTAGAGGGACGCCTTTTATGATTAAAGCTGATTCAAGATTTTTATTTATGATGAATTGACAATCCTTTTGTGGAAAGATTTGAAATTATTTATATGATAAGGCCACCTCCGGGCTATGATATGCTCTCCTCAACCTAACTGTTTGGTACCTTCTCCTTTGTAGATAGATGGCTTCTTATGAGTTATGTATTTGGCAAGTGCTTCCAGTCATGAGATTGCTATCTTTTTACAGTCTTATCTGAGCTATAAAGAATAAAATTGCAATTATGTTGCTAGCTCTTTTTTTTTTCCCTACAGTACGTTATTTTTTTTTTACTTTTTTATTATTATCATATTAATTGCGCTTTCATTTTCACCCTTAGAAAAAAACAAGGAAAAAATACAAGAAGTGAAAAATGAAGGTAAAGAACACCGCGCCATGCTTGTGGTACATCTAAGAGATAAGTGTAAAAAAATTTATGTACACCCGTCGAAATGTGCCAGGCATACCATATCGTCTTTACACCTCAATTATCTTTCACAGAATTATAGTCCAGAATGCATCCAAGCTATCGTACAATTATTGCGCAAGATCTAGGCTTCTAAAAAAACAGATGAATAAATTCATAAATCTCAAAACAACAAATAGCAAAAAGAAAAAAATTCTTTCAAATCAATTAACACTCCAGCTCATTAAGGGAGTTCATTGGAGTCAACAAAGCAATAAAACTGTTTCCAATCAGTTAGAACATGCAAAATAAAAGGCATAGAGAAAAAAAAAGAGGGATTGACCTTCCATGCAAGAGAAAATCCGAGCTGAGCTGCAAGAGATTTGCTTCCAAACCAGCAAAGAAGGCAGAGGAGAGCGGCAAAAGAACCGGCGTATCTGTCGAGGGAGATGTAGAAAACAGCGTAGAAGAGGGCGAAGAAGAAGGAAAAATTAAGATCGAAACCGCCGAGGAGAGGGACATGGAGGATTGGAGGGGTGAGATCGAAGAGGATCAAAGAGCTGAAGAAGATCGGCCAGACGAAGAAGACATGGATCAGAACGTTGACGGAATTGCTGTGGTACGCACCGTAGAAGGCGAAGTGCTTCTCCAGATCAAGCAATCCTTTTCCCATCTTCGGGCGATTAGGGTTTTGTAGAGCAGCAACCCTATCTAATAGAAAAGGTACACATTTTTATTTTGTTGCAACTAAATTTGCCCATTTTGCAAATATGGGTTTTTCATTTTTGTCAAAATATTTCATGTAATTAATATTATATTAATCCATGCTTTTAAATAAAGACATAAATATCACTAAACTCTTATCTATTAACAAATAAAATATTTAAATATTTAATTGCAATAAATTATATTTTTATCCATGCTTTCTAGCTGCTGCTTTAATTTTTGAATAATTCTAACTTAATTTAACTTAATTATTTTTTTCACAATAATTTTACAATCGACTTTATCAAACTTCACAGCCGTCCCAAACAATCCCCAGAACCAATGAAAAAACGTAGCCAAGCACCTTAATATAAACAATCCCTTGAGCTCTTCCTGCATAATCACAGCTTAGCCAGATAGGCAGTAGGCCGATGTCATGCACAGTTACAAAAAACCTCTAGCTCAAAAAGGTTATTTGATTTGCTAAAAAAAAATAATATTAAGTGAAATAAATATAATATAAAATTAATATTTTGATACTGTTTGATTATCTGTAAAACAAATATAAGAGACATAAATATTCTATTTGATTGTGTACAAACTACAAAGTAAAGTTTAATTAATATTAATACATTCTAAATACCTATAAAATATTTAGATGGATGAATACCGAATAAAATAAAAACAGTAAAATATGATAAAACATCTTGAATCCGTATAAACGATTAAAATTCTATGAGATTTTGAAAAGAAATTATATACAATACTAATTGAAAGCTGAAGAAGATTCAAAAACAAAACATAAACATTTATAATAATGATCCAAATTCTCATGCATTGAATTTTTTTATTTGATTATTTATAATACTTATCATTCCCACGAAATTTAGATCTCAAAGCACTTGTCATTGAAGGTCGCAGGGCCATTGGGAAGGATGATCTTGATTGCAAAGGCGAGCTTTGTTGGGCAAATTATTGCATCCAGTGTCCGGACACCAATCCAAATGCACCACATCATCAAAATACACCAGATCCTAGTGTATTTGGGTGATTCATCGCTTTGTTGGGTCTCAAGCTAGTGCTAAGACAATAAATTAAACTTCTACATGCCCCGTAAGGCTGGACAAATTATTGCATCCGATCACCTGATGGGGAGATAGGTCCATATATTAATAAAATATTATTTTAAATTAAGCGTAGATAAAATGCAGGTAAAGCGCAAGTAAAGCACAACTAAAGCGCAGGTAAAAGAGCAGTCAAAAGAACATGTAAAGCGCAAGTAAAGCACAGGTAAAAGCAACTAAAGCGCAATTAAAATTACAGGTGATGCGACAAATTTTTATTGGATGTTCAAACTTATTTTCCGCGTCCGGTGACCGGATGCAATAATTTGTCGTAAGGCTGACTATACAAAGCAAACGGCTTGTCAAATTTAATAACGAACAAATTTGGTTCAAATAACAAATTTGGTTCAAATGCAATCTCAAAAGAGCCGCATTTGGACCTATTAAATTTAACCTAATATGAACTTCTTTACATGCATCACAGTTCAAAACAAGCCTCTCCAGATCAACAATTTTAATATTAACTAGTGATAGTAAACTTAGGTTCGAATTTGATTTAAACGTACTCAAATTACTTAAAAAATTAAGACTCGATTATAGATTTGATTTCAAACAAAATTTACTCACAATACTTCAATAAAAATAGCATACCATCATCAAATACGAGTTTTACAAAATTCAAACAGTTGATCTAAAAAGCCCCATGCTTGTAACAAGGACGCTAGAGCTGCAAGCCTTCATTTCTGTCAATACTGAATCTACATTGGATCACTCTGGAGCTCAGCAGACAAGCTAAGCTTCAACAGAGATCACCTGTTCAGATCTCCGTTCTTATAAGCAATCATTAGGTTTGCAAAGCATCATTTAGAGCAGCAAAAGATCAAGGAATCAAACTGTAAGGTGTTTTTCATCTAAAAACTATCATATAATCGGTAAAGCTCTGATGTCATAATTCCATATGAAAAGAAGACAGTAAACAAATCGAATTTACAGCCTACAAAATTTTGCTGAATATGAATTTACAGGATTTTTCTGAATCCCGCTGCATCTAAATAAGTCCAAAAGAACATTCTCCAAGATAATTCTAAGCATCACTGTCCCTAAAAATGTCATCAACAGTGAAACTTTATCATCTACTAAACATATTGACTGACCATTTGTTTACCACCTAATAACTTTTACTCCATATATTTGTATTTCAACACAAACGTTATTAGTTCTACTGTCTAGTTACCACAAATTGCACTCGTGGAGATGCTCAATGCAACAAATTTTGTTGAACAGTACTGTTTGTAAAAATAATTGCTAAACAGAACTAAAATATTAAATTTTATAAAAACTGTTACAAATATTACAAACTATAATTCTGAAAAAAAAACAGAAACAAAACTTTTTTTAGCTGCCAAACTGTCATAGAGCTTGTTAAAAAAACTTCATCCAATAAATTTCTAAAAGTCAAATAAGAAAAATGTTACCAAAAGAATAATGACAACAACCTGGAAAGCAAAACTGTAAGAAAATGCCCCAAAAAAATTACCTTTAATTGTTATTCATCACAAGAACGCACTACAAATGCATGTTTATTAGAACCCCAACAACAAATCAAAATGCAGTTCATAGTTCCAAACTAAAATAAGAATAACAAAATTGCAATTAGAGACTCACACTAAGCAAAACTGCCAAAAAATGGACTTTAAAAACTGCATAAAATCCAACAATTTCTTTAGGCATTGCATCAGATAAATATTATTCCCAAGACACTGTCATCAAACTCAATGAGAGTGCAGATGTCCCTGTCTATGTTGTCATCACTTGCAAATCCAAATAATATGAGCAATTAGTATATCTTAAGCTTGCACCAAAAACATAAACATAAAGGTCATCTATGACTAATAAAAAAGATTCAGGAAAAAAGAGACGATACATTTGAGAACTATATGGCAAAGAACACAGAAAAAAGTAGCACCGCTAGTGGCTGCCTCAGTGGTAGTGACAATTGAAAATCATCATCAAACTCTGATAATACGTGCAAATTATACATCATCGGCAGCAACATAACAGCTACAAATCTCCATAGAAAAAAGAACAATGTACTCTAAGATAAAAGCATACATCAAAAACATCATAAGAAACTTGAAAGAATCTAGCAGAGCAGACATTTTAAAAGGCTAAAAACATTCAGCTGCATAGACATGAAATTTGAAGAATTGTCATAAAATCAATGGAATAGGAATACCGAAAGAGGGCATCTATTTGAGAGGGTTAAGGCTTCAGATATGAAGAAATGTGTTAAAAATTTTAATTCAAAATCCTCGATGAAAGCCAAAAATTTTCCGGATTAAAAAATTTAGGGTTGATTTTAATTAGACAGCCAATCATAAAACTTAAACTAAGTATCACAAAAACAATCCAAATTTAAACTTTTCTAGTGTTATCCAACCCACCTTAGCTCATAGGTTTGGAGCTTCTACTTCCAACCAAGAGGCCTTGCATTTGATGTGTATTAGTCTACAAAGCCACTAGTTTTTGAACAAACTTGAGGCACTAACAAATCAGAATTTTCTAACTCAATAGTCTCTTAAATCTTTTAAATTGGAAATTCATATAATGATTAATAAGTAATAACTCAGCTATACGACTCCTAAAAATTTATAATTTATTGGCCAATATAACTCACTAAAGTACAAAACCAAAAGAAACTAATAATTTGACTTGAACGCATTCTACTCAATGAGGCTCGCCTATAGCATTCATAACATGGGGAGTTGATTCCTTCACTTGCTACAAAATCAACAATAAGACTACAATTAATACGTATAAGTAGTGTTGATCTACATATGGCATGTTCGTAATTTGATGATAATAGATCTTGTGTGATGTCATCTAATGATTTAGAAAGTATCTTTTATAAGTTTATCGATATATGCCAACCATTGAGATGATAAAGATCATTGACAAGAAGATGATTCACAAAGCAAGCTTGGAGTGTGCAAAAATTATAAGTCAATGGAAGTTCAAAATGGACCAAATCCTTTCATGATCTAACATATCTATTTAAATTCCAGCTCAATCTCATAGTAAAAAAAATGGACTAAACCGGTCCCAATTCCTTGTTGCTTGATTCTTCTTAAAAAATAATTAATTGATAGCTTAAATTTTTAAGCTATAGATCAAGACATTCTTCTTAATTTTGAAAAAAAATAATTATGATCATAATTTATCTTTTTACTTATTGTTGACCAGATTTAAACAAATTATGATGCAATTAATTTTATGTACTTGTTATTTTGATTGTTCTTAAAAAATAAAAAACAACAAATTAAGAGTAAAACGGAAGTTATTTGGCTATTATTTAATAATTGATATATATTTCTAAAATTACGAGTATAGAATGAAAGACAACTACGATAAAATATAATTAATTTTAAAAATTCAATTTTTTCTTCTTTCGTTAACAGTCAAAACGCTAAGTTTAGTTACTTTCGAACAGAACAAGTGAATGATCTGCAAAAAAATAATTTAAATTTTTAAAATTAATTATACATTATCATAATTGTCTTTTAATTAATACCCGTAATTTTAAAAATATAAATAAATTATCAAGTAATAATCAAATAGTTCTCACTTTATTCCCAATTTGTTATTTTTTTTTTAAGAATAAAAAAAAAGTGCATAAAAATAATTGCATCATACTTTATCTAAACCTAATCAACAATAAATAAAAAGATAAATTATAATCATAATTATTATTCTCAAAATTAAGAAGAATGCCTTGATCTATAGGTTGAAAACTTAAATTACTAATTAATTATTTTTTAAGAGAATCAAAACAATAAAGAATTGGGTTGGTTCTTATATGTAAATGGAAGTTCAAAATACCTTGCATTTTTTAGTGCTACCTAAATCCTAAACCCTAAAATATCAAATGATAAAAAAAAATTATCAACATTAGTATTCAAGAACGCATGAAATGTTTGAGAGTATAACAATTAAAAAAAAAACTAACTTATCAAACAATGAAGTCATAAGAGGTTAATAATAAAAAGACTTATATAAAATGCACCAATAAAAGAGAACTAATTAGATTTTATGACACTACGATGCATTATAGATTAAATTTTTTAGCTAAGTTAATCAATCAAAACAACATAGAAGCAATAAAATGCTCATATGATTTATATTGACATTCAAGATATATATATACAATCAAGAAGGAATGACTTTCAAAAGTATGCTGAATAAATGCAATTATTAGGAATATGTATGATGAAGCATTGATTAAAATATTATAACCACTTATGGAGTAATACATTAATTTTTGCTAAATGGATTTACATAAGGATAAATATTACATGTAACCCTTCGCATTATTAATGTAGATGCTTAAGAAAGAATTTCAATGTGAAGTAACTTGATATATCCCTTCGCTCTATTTATAGCATGACTTAACTCAATGAGGCATATGTTGGAATATGTGAAGGTTAAAATAATGAATAAATTGTTTAAAAGATGACTAACTTTGAATTGGTAGTACAAAAGGTGAGCATATTATAGTGGGAATGATGACAACCAAATAATTAAATATAAAATGAATAAGTGCTACTTAAATGTAATAGGTTTAAGTATATTACCATCAAAATAAAGAGAAAAATTGAGATAAAGTTATAACTATAAAAAGTCTCAAATAAAGTACATGATAGGATAATAACATGAAAACTATAAGGTAAATATTATCATAGAAGAATTACTCCACATATGTTGTAAGGATATGATGGTTAGGCAATAAAACAATATTAATAAACACTTAAGCTTGATAAATATAAGAATGTTCATGTAGATGTGCAACAAAAATATGAACAATAGATTAATGAATTGTTAAATTAAAGGCAGATGTGCACATCTGATGTATCAAACTAGCAAGCATTGACTAAATTGGCTTGTGCATTTAAAACATTATGTAGAAGACGCACTACTAAGGATGATGGATAAAATTAAAATGGAAGGACTATGAAAAAGAGAGCTAAAGAACTACTGTAACTTGCATAGAAGTTTGTGCACAAAAACATTTGAGCAAAAAAGTTTTGACCTCATGGATTATTCAACCGGGATGAATAGAGACTACAGGCTCATAATGCCTACCCAGCTAGTTGGGATAAAACCACTCACATAGGAACATTAGAACATTGTTTATAAAGATTCGCCAACAAATATAAGCAGCAGAACAGCAATATAAAACTTGGCCACAAAAATGTGGTGCCTGAAGTAGAATCATGCATCAGAGAGATTCCCAATAGAACGAGTCATCATGCTCAATAACTGTAGCTATGAGTGCTGATGTCCCTGTCTAGTTTCTCATCACCTGCATTTTTACTGAAGAACTTTATTCCGAAAGAAACAGAAAAAATAAAAAACCTAGAACCTAGCTAACTACTTCTACGAAACTGTAAATTAAACTAGCAGGAGCAACGTCTTTAAGCAGGTAAATATCAGAAACCAAATCAATAATTAGGAACCAAACATCCTTCCATTCAAGCTTCTTCATATAAGGCCTTAATTTGTAGGGAATTCGTAAGAGCAATGCTAAGTATAATTTGAAACATCTGAATTCTAACAGTGCAGAAAAAAAAAATCACAAAACGGTGAAAAAAAAAACTCGAAGCTCCGAAGATTTGTACTTTAGCTACGTTCAGTAACTCAGATTTCTGGATCAATGACAGGATGCTAAAAAGAACAAAAAGTGGAATGACGAGAAAATTATTCAGAAAACGAAGCAAAAAATGACTTAGATGAATAATTCCTGGTGGACGAAGAGTGTGATCCCAAACGCCTGTGATTCACACGGCAACCTGAAAGAACCCTAGATGGGAAAACCTCTTCAACTCAAAAAGGAGGCTCCTTAGGGTTAGGGATTTGATTCGAAGTCTAAAGACGGGGTTGCTAGTCATTTTATAGAACGATGTGACACTTCTTCTTCCGACCGGACCGGACCGGACCGGAGTCGACGGGATGAGGTTAAAAATGATTGAAATTAGTTTAATACAAATTACTTATTAGGGGGTACATTAATCAACGGTTCAAATTATTAATCAGGGGTACGCATTTGATTGATTTGAACGATTTGTATCCGAACCAATTAATTTTGAATTAAAATAAAATAAATCAAATTATCTAACAGTTGTTTAGTTCCATCTATTCAGTCGAATTTTAATACATATGAATGAATTTGGAAATAAAAAATAAATAAAACAAGTAGGATATGATGTTTGTCTTTACTAGCAAATAAGAAAAAAAAATTAAATACTTTGTAAAGAGATCGAAGTATTCGAGAGATCAATAACAATATCATCAAATCTTTTTCTACTACGTGAAATTTTGATTAAAAAAAAAGGTTTACCTTGATTTGGGACTTTGCTGTGTGGACCTTACAGATTTTTAGTCCCAAATCAAGGTTATTACTCGATAATCCTCGATTTTCATCATAAAAGCTGAAATATAACAAGAATATATTATAATCAACATATTATTCATTTAGTATTATGTTTCTTTATAATTACTAACAATTACTTATGATTCAAATTTAACTAAATTTGTAGTTAAATGTAGTACCTATCAAAACTGCATACATGCATTGCAATATTATCTCTACCTTCAGCCATTTCGTCCACACCTTTACTATCAAGCAAGTCTACAAACTCATCCATGCTTCCAAATATTTCAACTTCTTCTTCGACTTTGTACTCATGTGATTCTGGATAAACAAAATTTTCATCGACATCGCGGAGAAACTTCTATTGATCACGTATGTTCAAATTCATAACAACTCTAAATTTAATAAATAAAGCTTCCTACAACATGAATAAACATATGTAGTTCATCCAATTCATGGTGAAGAAAGAATTTTCGTGTAAAACGTGTACAGATATTTAACACATTATACTTCTGATGAAATAGCCCAAATCACTGAAGAACTGCATCTCTCACTTCATCTTCAATGTTGCACACCTGAAACAAGGAAGACAACGCAAGCAGGAAAGCAGAGAGGAGAAGAGTTGAAGCAGAAGATTGTATATCTCATTCCATCATCCCGCTACTGTAGCTTTTACATTGGTATATAATAAAGTAAAGAAAGAGACTTATACGGTATTGATTGAGTTAGTTAGAGATGGATGGTCATGATGTAAAAGCATAGAAAATGTTCAGCTGTACAGGTGTAGTGGGAGCATAAGTCGAAGTTGATATGTTGGCTTGCTTATCACCTCCCCTCGAGCTAGTATTTTGTTCCAAAATGGTGAGCTTGCTGTGGAGATCTTGGAAACGTTGAAGAGACAATACTTCGATAAATAAATGAGCCAACTGATCTGTAGTATGAACATGAGACACTTGCAATAAATTGTTCTTGATGCATTCGCGAACTAAATGAAAATCTATTTCAATATGTTTGGTTCTGACATGAAAAATTGGATTGTTGGCAAGAGCAATTGAAGAAACATTGTCACAAAACAAGGTCTTGGGAGGTGAAGAATCGATTTGGAATTCTTTCAATAGCCTTCTAAGCCAAATAATATCAACAGCATCCATTGCAAGAGCTCAATATTCAGCTTCGGTGGAGGAACTTGCAACTGTTTTTTGTTTCTTGACTTGGCAAGAAATAAGGGTGCTTCCTATGAAAGCACAATAGCCACTTGTAGATTTTTTATCTATGGGATCACCAGCCCAATCGGAATCTAAGTATGCATATAAACGAAGATCAACTGCAGTAATTGGTAAACCAAAGGAAAGTGCACCTTTGATATAACGAAGAAGTATCTTAAGAAGCTTGAAATCATCTTCCGTAGGTTGATGCATATATTGACATAATATGTTAATTGTGTAATCAATGTCCGGACGTGTGAGTAATAAATATTGAAGAGAACCAACAATATTCTAACAATATGCTCGAATTAATCAGCTTGAGCAGGTAAGAGGAGTTGAGATGCAATAGATGCTGATTTGAAAGCAATGGGAGTAGATATTGGTTTACAATCAGCTATACCATCCTTTTGAAGTAAATCAGTTGCATATTTGGATTGTGAGAGATGAAAACCAGTTTGAGTATGTAACACTTGAATCCCATGAAAATAAGAAATGCTGCCAAGATTTTTCATATGAAATATGTGATAAAGAGCCGAGAGAAGATGCTGAATTGTAGGTTCATCTTTGTCTGTGAGTAGAATGTTATCTACATAAACTAGAATGTAGAGTGCTACCAAATTCTTGTTATAAATCAGTAAAAATGGGTCTGTTGTACTATGAACGAACCCATAGTGAACAAGATATGTGGAAACCCGTCTCAAACCATTGTCTTAGT
This sequence comes from Dendrobium catenatum, assembly GCF_001605985.2. Lineage (NCBI taxonomy): Eukaryota > Viridiplantae > Streptophyta > Magnoliopsida > Asparagales > Orchidaceae > Dendrobium > Dendrobium catenatum. The sequence goes on from NW_021319478.1 coordinate 97,578, forward strand.
GATTGTTTTAAACCATAAATAGACTTTTGTAACAAGCAAGCATAGTTGGAATGTAAGGAATCTTTGAATTCATGGGTTGAGACATGTAGACTGTATCAGAAAGATTGTCATGAAGAAAAGCATTCAATACATCAAGTTGAAGAACTTTCTATTTAAATGTACTAGCAACGACAACTAGAATGCGTATAATTGGAAGTTTAGCCACTTGACTAAAGGTTTGAAGGTAATCCAAACTATATTGTTGATTGCAACCTTGTGCGACTAAGCGTGCCTTATGTCTTGCAATAGACCATCGGAGTTTAGTTTAGTTTACAAATCCATTTGCAGCCCAAAACATTTTGGGCTGGGCAAGGTGGAACCAATTTCCAAGTGTCTTGTTGTTGAAGGGCAGCAAACTCGCTGGACATTGCTTGACACCACATGAAGTGTTTGATTGCTTATGTATAGCATGTCAGATCTGAAGGAACAATGGATAAGTTCATACTGATAATATGCTTGGGTTTAAGTGTCCCAGTCCGAAGACTAGTAACCATTGGCTGAATTGATTGGGGTTGAGGTGTAGCTGATATAATTGATGAAATGGAAGATGAAACAAAAGTTTGTGAAGTAGTTGAAGGAGAAGTAGGTGTGGTAGGAATGTTGGCATTATCTTGTGGAGGAGGTAAGGGAGACGTCTGGACGGGTAGTGAAGCTATAGGTGAAGACAATTGTTGTGTAAATATTGGAACCAAAAGTGATGTTGGAGTGTAGAAGGAAGAAGTTGATCGTTGGGAAGTGGAAGGAGGTAGGGAGGAATTTTGTGAAAAAGGAAAAATATCTTCAAGAAATTTGACATGACGAGAGGTGAAGATTTTTTCTGAATCAATGTGAAAGAATTGGTATCCTTTTGTGTTAGATGCATACCCAATGAAAACAAATGGAAAATATTTAGAATGAAACTTTCTTAGAGAAATAGGAGGAAGGAACGGATAGCAAAGACATCCAAATGCTTTGAGAAAGGAATAATCAGGATCTTTGTGATAAAGTAGTTTAAACGGAGAGGAGAATTATTTAGATAGAGGTGAAAGTCTATTTATCAAATAGACTGCTATTAGAACAGCATGTACCCAAAAATGATGAGGCAGCTTTGCTTCTAGAAGTAGGGTACCGATTTTTTCAAGTATGTGATGATGTTTGCACTCAACAACATGATAGACCAGCTCATCTTGAACCGGTCTAGGAGCCGGCCCAAAGGCCGGCTCAATACTACAGGAGGCGAAACAAGGGGTTATACCCCCTTTCATTCCGCCAGAGGTGGGGCCCGCAAAAGAGAAATTGGGGAAAGAGGAGTGGGCGGCTAAGGGAGAGAGGGAAATTTTAAATGAGAGATATTTGAATTAGGGTGGTATTAGGAAACTAATGGTATTATGAGAGGGAGATTGGTCTAGGGTTAGTTTTTCATGCTTTGTTTGTTCTTCTCTTAGTTTTTCTTTGGCGTTTTGGGCTCTAGGCATCTTGTCTAGAGTTTGGGAGAGAACGATCCTCCTCTCGATTTGAGGATCAATTGTATCTTGCTTTCATGCTTGTTTGGCTCTGTTTTTCTTAGTGCAATCTATCGTTGAGGGCTGATTTCGCCCAAATTTTGCCTATTTCTCGTTGTTTTCCTCCAATTAGTAATAGGTTTGTTTGCGAACTCAAGTATTCCCTTAGGGTTACTTGCGAACTTAAGTATTTCCTATCACAACACCATTTTGTTCTGGAGTATACGAGCAACTAATCTGATAAACAATACCGCATTGAGAAATGAAGGATTGAAAAGATTTGGAACATTATTCACCACCACCATCTGACCGCAAGCATTTAGTATTTTTATTGAATTCTTTTTCAACCAATAGTTTAAATTGATAAAAAATATGAGAAACATCATATTTAGCTTTTAAAGAATAAACCTAAGAAAAATGAGAGAAATCATCAACAAATAATACATAGCATTTAAAACCATGTAAAGATAAAATGGGGGAAGGACCCCATACATCACTATGTATCATTTCTAAAACATGAGTCTATCTAGAAGAAGAAGAAGAAGAAAAAGGTAGCTTGTGACTCTTAGAAACAGCACAAATGTTACAATGATAACTAGTAGACATAGACAGAGCCAGTGTGTTTCAGTAATTGGAGAAGAACAAGATGAGATGGATGACCAAGATGACAATGTTATAGCTGAGTGTCAGAGTTTGTTGCTTAAAAGGCAGAGAGGAATGGACGGCGAGCTAGATCAGTATGGATTGGGTAGAGTCTTTGACGAGATGGACCATAGCGGAGAGTTTGGTAGATCATCAGATCCTATATATGGTAGCCACGTGAATAAAAAATCATAGATCAAGCGTTATCAACGGTGAGACGATTGACAGAAATCAGATTTTGGGTTAAGTTAGGAACAAGAAGAAGAGAAGAGAGTTGAAGCTTGCAGTTGGGAGTTGGTAATAAACCATTACCAGTATGAGTAATTGGTAAGAACTCTCCATTGCCAATCATGACTTGTTGAGATCCTTTGTAGGGTTGTGCATTGTAGATTTGATTTGAATCGGTAGTGAGATATGAGGTAGCGCCCGTGTTAAGCAATCAGTTGGAAGAAGACGAAGCGAGATCTGCTAAGAAGGCTGAAGCGGTGGCTGATATGAAAAATCCATGATACCAGCACTTAAACTCAGAGTGTCCTAGCTTGCCATAAATTTGGCATTCCGTGGATGAAACAGCAAAAGCATAACCGCAATTAAAACTATTTCGTCCGCGAGGAGGACATGAAGAAAAACGATCGCAAAAAGAATGGTCGCGAGCTCTACCATGTTGAACAACAAATGCCTGTATAGGTTCTGATGAAACTGAAAGTTCACGACCGATTCAACTGCTAAATTGAGCTCTTCGCTACAAAAAAGAGCATAGAAATCGTTCAAACTAAAAGGATTTAGATTGGTTCTAATGGAGTTTTAAATGTCAGATAAGAGCTAGACAAACCATTTAGAGTATATAGAATAATATCGTCGGGTGGTAATGGCGAGTTGAAGGATCCAATAGCATCAACCTTGCTCTTAATATTGGATAGATATTGCATCATAGTTTTATCTTTCATAGATATATGATGCAATTCGTTCTTTAGCTGAAGAATTCAAGAATGATTCTCAACTGTAGACGACGCTCAATAGTCTGCCAAATTTGATAGCAGGAATCAAGGTTCAAGGCATAAGAAAAGAATGTAGGAGAAATTGTTGAATATAAAACAACTGTAAGGTTTTGATCGATAAGCAACCATGTATATAGTAGTCAGGGTTAGAAGTAATTTCGATAGCAGAGGAAAGAAGTTTAGGTGGTTTTGGAGTTGAGCCATCAAGATACCCTCAAATCCGTTTGCAGTGAATAATTTGAGGATTTGAGACTTCCACAATTGGTAGTTTTCAGCTGTAAGATGAATATTAAGCCCAGATTTACATTAGTCATTAGGAATTTATATGTGCCATGTGAGTTCTCTATTTATTCCCTTAGTCTTGGGAGAAACTATTTTGTGCAGATGTGACGTCGTCCGGAGACCAACCATAACACACCACTTACCCGATATCCAACGGTACCCAGCACCAGTACCGAATAAAAAAGTGATATGGCACGTTTTGATTGGCCTACAAACGGTGTCAGGCCCACACAGAATAATCTATCAAATCTTATTGTCGGCTTACTGGCTTGCGATCTGCGAATCTTCCAATGGAGGCTTTATGGATTTTTTGTTGTTGTTCACCTCTTGGAGAATTGAACTATACATTTTTAATTATTTATATATTATGAGTAAAATTAAATAATAAATAAGGAGAGTGGAATGTGGATATTCCGATTCTAGTTTTATTGATTTTTTAAAATGAAAATCAAATAAAATATGATAATCGAAACATCTTGAGAAGTTAAAACAATATAGGAATTAATATTTTCCAAAAATTTGTTCTTACTCAATATTTGATTTTAACCAAATAATTTACAACCCTATCACTCATATACATATGTTATATTTTTCCCATAACAATCACACAAATTTTAAAGTAAATTCAATAATTTTTAAACTCACCCAGATAAAATTTATATTCGAGCTCTTTTTGCTAGATATTAATGCAATTTCATTTGGTTAGTGGAGAGCTCCATGTCATTTATCTATTCTATTTGGAATCTCTGAGAACTTTTAAGGATTCATTTGAGACAGCTTTTTTACAATTTTTTAAAGCAATTTTTTAGTCAACCCGTTACTTCACCTCTCGGGGATCATATAAGATGCTTGAATTCCTCAAATTGAGAAGTTGCTACATCAATCCTATACTCATACATACATTTGTGGATTGTATGAATTGAAGACTTTTCATTGGAATCTATGGATATTTGTGGGTTCATTTTTCACTTTAAATTTTCCCCTTTTTGCCAGATTACTTTCATGGCAGAAAAAGGTTGCTTACAGAAATGTTTTGAAAAAAAAAAAAATACTTTTGTAGCACTTCAAAAAAATTGTTATTACATGTCGAATCTTTAATATAATACAACCACACGAACAACAGATGTCCCTATTCCATTCACCAAAAAAATCGTTGGGCTGATTAAGAACAAGTGAAAACTTACAACCTCATCAACAAATTACCTGAATCTAAAAAATACACCATTCTCCATTACAGATCGACTAGTTACAAAAACTGCTTTTCCTTCACAAAAACTAAAAATAAAAATGTGGCACGTCTTTCCCTCTTTCTCAGTCCTGAGTCTCTCCAAGAGTATATCGAATGAACCTCCTAACTTTGATATTTTCACCAAGAGCAGCTACCGTCTGCTTCACTAAATCCTTCACCAGCAAACTGTCAACCTTGATAAATGGTTGTTCCAGGAGAGCAAGCTCTCCTAACCTCTTTGATATCCTTCCTTCAACAATCCTCTCCCTTATGTTCTCAGGTTTAGACAGCAAATCTTCTCTTTGCATCTCTATTTCTTTCTCCTTGTTCACAATGCTCTCAGGTACATCCTCTACTGAAACAAACTCTACCTGTGGACATGCAACCACCTGCATCGCCAGGTCATCGACCAGCTCAATGAATTTCTCATTGCGGCCGACAAAGTCAGTCTCGCTGTTAACTTCAATCAAGCAACCAATGCGAGAGTCGTGGATATAGGAGGAGATTCGACCCTCGGCAGCCACTCTGGAAGATTTCTTGTCGGCGGAGGAGAGACCTTTTTTGCGAAGGTACTCCTGAGCCTTCTCAAGGTTGCCGTCGCTTTCTAAAAGAGCTTTCTTACAGTCCATCATGCCAGCACCAGTTTCCTCGCGGAGTTGCTTGACCAGTGCTGCCGAGATGGCAGCAGCAGGTGGTCTGAGATATTAGATTTAAGCAACATAAATGTCAACAGGCATCTAATCATCTCAGATTGATTGTAAACTACACAATCAAGTTCTGAAATCTAAAATTCTATCCTAGATGATTGGATACATGTGGATGCAGATTTGATAAAAATGCCAAATTAATTGCTTATTATGATTCTAGTGGTTCAATGCAAAAATTTAAGTGCATTTATGAAGTTGGTGATTAAAAATAATATCAATATGAACTATCAACTTACTTTTCAACAGTTTCCTTTGCTTCAGCAGACTGATCTTTTGGTAATGATGGTGAAGGTTTTGCTGTTGTTTGGGCAGCAACTTCAGCAGCAAAATCCTGACTCTTCTTTTCCAAGCCTTCACCAAGATTATATCGAAAAAACCTTTTCACTTTGATATTTTCTCCAACCGTGGCAATTGTCTGCTTCACCCAATCCTTGACAACTATTTTATCATTCTTAATATAAGGCTGCTCCAGCAATGCAAATTCTGCAAGCCTCTTTTTGATACGACCATCCACAATTTTGGATCTTATCTGCTCTGGCTTCGTCAGCAGGTCTTCTTTCTGCATTTCTATTTCCCTTTCCTTGTTCACAATTTCATCCGGAACATCTTCAGGGACCAAGTAACGAACTTGAGGACAAGCGGCAACTTGCATTGCCAGGTCATCAACTAGCTGCTGAAAGATCTCCCCTCGAGAGACAAAATCTGTTTCACAATTGACTTCTATGAGGACTCCAATTCGGTTATCATGGATATAAGATCCTATTCTTCCTTCTGCAGTAGCTCTGCTGGCCTTCTTATCCGCACTAGCTAATCCTTTTTTCCTGAGAAAGTTCAGAGCTTCAACAAAGTCACCATCTGTTTCTGCAAGAGCTTTCTTGCAATCCATCATACCAGCTCCAGTTTCTTCCCGCAATTGCTTCACAACAGATGGGGAGATTGTTGCTGCATTTCATTCATCAATAAAACAAATAAGAAAAAAAAGCAATATTGGCGTGAGGACATTTCAACTGAACACAGTCTCTAGTGTAACAAGGCCCTCAACAAGAAATTGAACACTATCCATATGCCACATTATTCAATTTCTTGTAAGAACGGAGATGCAGCTCAGTTCGAAAGGATTCCCACAAAGAACATGTGAAGATTCAACATATATTACAACCATGAGTTGTGTAGGAAGTTTATTCAAAAGCTGCATATTCTTGATTTGCTAAATGCTAAGAAATTCCTCCTTATTTGTCCTTTATTTTTAAATTAAAAGCAGGTAACCTCCTTGATTTGCTACAAAACTAACTCCTACCGTGATTAGAAGAGTACCCTTGCTTATATGATTACCCCTTGATCTACAATACACAATCTGATGGGGACATCAGAGCGTGGAAAGTGTATCAAAGACGTGGCCGTCGATCTACGGCCACGATTGAGTCGATGTATTTTTGAGTCATATTAAGTATTTGTCTTTTCTTATTTTATATTTGTATTTTTTGTGTTATTTTCCACTTTTACCCTTTATTAAAGGGAGGTTATATGTAAGTCCTGAGGGCATTGTTGTCTTTTACTTTTTTTGAGTCCTTTGTACCAGGCTATTTATAGCCCTTATGTTTCTCTTTTGATGCTTAATGATTGAATGATAAAAATTTTTATCATTGCTTGAGTTCTTTGTGAGAGTGCTTGGAGAGAGATCCATAGGAGAAAAAATTTGGATCACCCACCAACCTTGGAGACGGTCGGGTTCATGATTCTTCTTCTTTATCGAGTTTTCCTTTCCCTTCATCATCTAGCCGCCGGCCTAAGGTCTCTCCAAGTCCCTAGACTGTCGGCCACTTAATCCCCCACACAACCCGCCGGCTTCATCCACATGCCCACCCCTTCCCCTTGACCTTTGGCTAGTCTCCCTAGCTCCCCACCTCACCCGACCCCATCCCCTTTCACCCAAAATCCGGCGGCAAGCCCATCCAAGCCGCCGGCCCCCCTTGTGGTTTCCCCTCTTGGCTTATGTTCAAACCTTTCCAAGTGGGTCTTCCTAGAAAAGGAAACTTCTTTAATTCAAATTCAAATTTACTTTGAATTTGAATACTTTCCTAAATTATGAAACCTATTTTTGGAAAGCCCCCTAAATTAACTCCTATTTGAATTTAAAATTCAATTGGATTTAAATATACATTTCCCATTATTTAAATCCAAATCAAGCAACATTAAAGGCTCTCCCTAAATTTCTGCTTAAACCTCAAATTTTCGGTCATTGTTTTCTCCAAGGCATATATCAACATCTCATTTGCCAAACGATCCTATTCATCCATCCTTACCTAGTCTTCTTCACTCGTCAGTATAAGCATCTTCAAGGGCCCCATGAGTGCTTCCAATAAATCTTGTTGGACAAGAATTTCATGCATCTTGGTCTTGCAAAACCCAAAGCTCTTTGAGACATCAAAATTTTTTAACTCTTAACTTTATGGCTATCATTCCAATTTCTAATAAATAAAAGAATGCATAACTTTAATCAGTTGAAAAGTCCCCCCAGAAGCAAAAAACAATGAAGCAACTGCAAAAGAAAAGAGAAGGTCGTCAACCAACATTCCTGGCATCAACCATAGAGAAAGTTTTTGACCATCAAGCTCATCATTGAGTCTCATCGACCTTCATCAATTACAGCCTCTAGGGGTTGAATGTCAACAAAACTCACCAAAGGCTCGATCTCCGGCGTCGAAAAATGCTGACGATGTCCTCATCACTAGGGGTTGAATGTCAACAAAACTCACCAAAGGCTGGTAATTCCCAAGAAAGATTTCAAGAGTTGTTTTGTTATCCACCAGCCAACGCCTCCTCGACAGAGCCAACACCAATGACGAAGCTTTCACCTAACTAGTTTTCAGCCACTTCAGCGATGACAACCATGACGATAAATCCATGGATAAATCCTTGCTTTCATATGTACTTGGATCGAGAATCCGTGAAGGATCGCAGACATGTGTTACTATGATATTGTTTTTATAAGGATTTAGGGGTGATGGACTAGCAAATCAGTGGAATAAAATTTTATATTATTTTGATAGATTAATTTTGGCAACAAAATAAAGAGAATATCCAAGAATTCATTCTCAGACTTATAAAGATTTGCTTAGAGAAAACTTAGGAATTTTAACTCCAAATTATCCAGAAATTAACGATTGAATTTAATCTCTAAAAAACTAACAGGCTTGGTCGGCACGCCAATTAAATTTCAGATGCCCATTCGGTGACCTTGTGCTGCAAGTTAGCTTTTGGATTCTCAAATATCATGAAATATTAAATTTCAGTTATTTGTCAAACTGAAAGCACAAACAAAGAAGAAATTTTCTCACAGGTATAGACAAGAATAAAGTTAGCTACAGACCTTTGACAGATCCTTGTTCAGGATTTCCAGATTGCCCGATTGAAATCTTAGATGTTCCCAAAGTCGAAGCCTCCATCTTTTTGATATTGAAGTTAGAAGAGGCTATTTCATTCTCAATTAAAGGAGGCTCTTCTGTTTCCATTTTACCATTTATTACGATGGCATCTGAATGTCCGCTAGCAATTTCATCATTAGCAACTTCTAAAACCAAGAGTTCACCTCTAGCTTTTTTAGAAGATTCTTCAGATTTGGCAGGCTCCACATCATTTTCTTTAGCAATTGGGTTACCAACACTTTCAATATCTTCTGAGAAAGTTATAGCAGTGGCATCAGTTTCTTTATCATCATCCGTTCCGGGGAACTCATCAGTAATGGAGCTTTCAAGAGTTAAAGCTTCTTTTTTTTTACTTTCTTCCATGGTTAAGTTGTTAGAACTTTCCTTATCTTGTAAGAAAGGAACGTCATGGACTTCGTTTTTCTTCAATTCATCAATTATGGAACTTCCAGAAGTTATAAATTCTTTAATTCCATTTTTTATGGCATCAGAATTTTGAGAATTCTCCCCACCTTCTGAAACTGAAATGGTAGAGATATTGCTTTCTTCAACCTCATTAATTATAGGGAGGCTATCAGCCACAGAATTTTCAGCATTTGAGTATCCTCCATTCCCATTTACTTCGGTAGATGGCATTTCAAGTTTATCTTCTGAGGCCAGTTTTTCGGAAACATCAGTATGGCTTTCTTCATCACTTGATGGAGCATCAGCAATAAAAGAAATTTCAGAAATCAAATTTGTTGTACTACCGATGCTTTCATCTTTAGTAATACCTGAGGCAATAGGATCTTCCAATACGTCTGTTTCAGAGGGCCCGTCAGAAACTAGACTGGATGATTCTGTTGGGGTTCCAGAATTATCCTCATCTCCGGTTGAGGTTTCCGGAATATAAATAGCATCCTGAGGTGATTCACTTGCAGGTTCCATATCACTACTAATTTGTTCATCTGGAATAGACTCTGAAGTAGAATCTTCGTCATTAAGCACTTCAGATGTTGATTTTTCAACCTTAAGCCCCAGACCTGAACTAGAAGAAACACCAACCAAGCCTTCTTCGCTGACTTTTGTGGATTCATTGACCTTTTCTTCAATCAAGAGTGAAGTTTTTTTCTGGGTTCTTTCTCTCTCATCCAAAAATGCAGCAATGTCCTCGTTTTGACGGAAAGCTAACTCAAAAGGGTTGGTTGCCACGTGCACTACACCTTGATTAAGCTGCCTATTTATAGATTCAACATCTTCTTCCTTTTTCATTGTTAGAGTAGCCTGTCCTCTTGAAATACGCAACACCCGCACCTTGACTTCCTGACCAACTTGCAGAGAAGAGTTACCCATTACGTTTCCAAACCCTTCAGATTCCTCAGACACTGGTAGAAAACCTTCCTCTCCATCTGGTAGAGATACAAAAGCACCTGATCTGATTGTATTTTTCACTGTGCCATCTAAAATTTGGCCCTTCACAAGTTTGCTACTCTTTTGCCCCTCATCACGTTTCTGATTAGACCTTACAGCATTTTTCCTGACAGATCTAGGCTTATCATTGCTTCCATTGGCAGGAGTTTCCTTTCTCTGCTGTGTCTTACCAGTATTATCACCATCTCGCATGGTGAGAGATATTCTACCAGTTTCCTTATTGGCTTCCACCACCTTTACTTTCACCTCTTGTCCAATGGAAACAGCAGCTGCAACATCTTTGACATATTCATCGCTTATTCTCGAAACATGAACAAGTCCATCTGTGAATGCTCCAAAGTCTACAAAGGCACCAAAGGGTTGAATTGACCTTACTTTCCCGATAAAGGAAGCACCTGGAATCAATTCTTCATCCTTCACAGCGGGCATTTCACTCTTTCTGACAGATCTTGGACGTTTGACTCTAGCAGTGGGAGTCATGGCAGGATTTGATGGGGCAGTTTTGCTTGTCTCAACAGAACTTGGTGAAGCTCCATCTGCAACATTATTGCCTTCTCCTGAAACAGCAGGATTTGGATCTTCTACTGTTACATCAGTCCCAACAGCTGATATTGTTTGACTTCTTAATCCATGTCTAGGTGTGAAGCTAATTCTGTATATCTGAGGCAGATGTAATGATCGAGGAAAATAATATCCTCTGCTATACAATACCCGCTCTGCATGATTATGTGAAGCATTATATTTGGTAAGCTGTATTCTCTTTGTTTGTACGAAGGTGGCTCCAGGAAAGAGATTGATATTTCCTATTGAACAATGGATCAGTGGAGACATCCTCAATTTACTGATTGGTGTTTGCAACTAATACTTAAATGTTAGAAGCTGGACATTCCTTTTTGGACTGCACAACCCAGAAAGTTTTGGCACAAAGTCAGAAAATTTAAAGGAATGAAGCAACGAATTGAAAAACAAAAAGTTTCCACATTCAAGGGCATTTAGAATGATTTATTAAGAAATTGAACATTTGAACTGGAGATATCAGTCATAAGACAATAACATAAAGGAAGATGAGAATTCCATATTAGATAAATGAGATGTTAAATGATATAAAGCTGAAGAGAAAAAACACCTAAGATTGCATACCGTTCTATCCACTATCCTCTGTATTTTGTTCCCAGGATCGGCCAGAACAAGAAATAAAGGCAGCCAACCCTCCCGCTCCTCTTTTAGCCGTCAACTAAAGTTATCTAAAGAAAGAAGCAATGTCTGTATTTGTTCTCATTTAGTTTAGTTGTGAACATTGAATCATCTCACAGTTATTTTCTGGAATTTGGTTTTCAAAGGTGGAAAACAAAAACCAAACATAGAGCAAAAGCTACAACAACAACATCATCAAGTCTTTATCCTACTACATAGGGTTGGCTACATGAATCATTTTTCTACATTGTGTTATGTTAAGAGTCAATTTTTCATTTAAATCTAACAAAGAAATGTTATTTATAATATTTTCTAACCAAGTATTTTCAGATCTAACTCTACCTTTCTTAACATAGGCCGAAGTTTTATGTGACCAAACCATCTTAGGAAACTCTCTATAAACTTATCTACCAATGGAGTTACTCCAACGTTTTCACATACATACTTATGTCATACTCTCTAAGAGTAACGTCACTCATTCACCCGAGCATCCTCATCTCTGCAACACTTAACTTAATTTTATGCTTGTCATTTAATGGCCAACATTATGCGCCATAAAGCATGCAGGTCTCACCACTATTTTATAGAATTTTCCCTTAAGTTTGAGAGGTAATTTTATATCACACAACAGGCCCAATGAATTCCTCCACTTTAACCATCCAACTTGAATTCTACTAATAATATCCCCATCTATTTCACCATCACTTTGAACAATTGACCCAAGATATTTAAAATGTGTACTATTATTAATGACATGATCGTCCAAAGTCACAGTCCATCCACTAGATCTATTACTACTAAAATTATACTCAATGTATTTGATTTTAGAACTTCTCAAACGAAAACCTTTAAACTCTAAGGTTGACCTACATAGTTCAAATATATCTACATCTCCCTCTCTAGTCTTATCTACAAGAAGAATATCATCAGCAAAAAACATACTCCATGGTACATCCTCTTGAAAAGCTATAAAAAAGAAAATTTGAATAGCAAGAAACCTAATCAGAGTTTAAAGATAAATTTCATGGTAAATCTTTTTTTTTTCCTATCTTCTGATCATCATTTGGGAAGATAAATTGTAGTTAATTTCATGGGATAACACCAATATTCATAAACCTCTTGAAAATACCTAGAAGCTTATATAAGTTTGATGCAAACTAAATTTTGCAAATATACGCTTTCTTTCTAAATACTTAAAACACACACAAACTCAAATAAAAATAAGACACAACGACACCTTACAACTTTTATATATTTTAGAGAAGAAAGATACAATGGAATGGTAACTTGTGGAGAGAAGAAATAAGTTAGAAGTTCAAGAAGAATTCATTGAGGGGAAGGGGAAAGAAGCTAGCTCGCAACTAGAAAAAACCCTCAGGTTTCTACTCCAAAAGTAATCACATAACCTCCTTTTAGAACAGCCCAAAACTCCTCTATAAATAGAATAGAAAAGGGAGTCCAACAGCCATGTTCAACCGCCCATACAACCAACCAAAAGGCAGCATTTAAGGCACGTTTGGACCCCCACCCGAACAGCCACAACAAGGGAACCGAGACAGCCAAAAGCAGGAACCGAACAGCCAACAAGGGGAATCGGGACAATAAAGTGCAGGAACCGAACAACCATCAAGGGGAACCGGGAAAGCAGGGAGCAGGAACCAAACAGGCAAAGGCTCAAAAAGACTTCTCCAATCAGCCACAAGGCTCCAAACACCAAACATCCAAAGGAACATGGGCCAAGCCCATTTAGCTAATTTCAGCCCACAAGTAAATGCCCAAATATGCATGCCTTGCTTGCATCAAAGTTCCACCGCATTTTGTGAAATCATTTTTGAATAAATTTGATATCATGGTACTAAGGTGTCACGTTAATTCTAGATGACAACCCTAATACCATAGAACATTTGGCTAGAATGAAATAAAGAGGTGAGGAAGGTAGGGAAGGGCATTCTCACTGTATCATATACCATAAGAAGAGAAGTAATTGAAAAAAAAAAACTTTTGAATCATCTTAAGAAATTCTTCATGCCTAACCTTCATTGTACAAGCAATTAATTACACACAATTGTTTAAGCTTTTGTGCCTCATGGTAGCTCATCACCCTCATCCTTAGTCTGACATTTTGTTTCAATTATTGTCAAGTTATCCAGCTACAGGCATTACTTTTCTTGATGTGGTTAGGCTAAAGATTGTTTGTGGCACTTAAGTTGTCTTAGACTTTACTTCTGAAGATTGGTAGATCCCTCTATATAATCAATTGTTATTGTTGGCATCCCTTTATTCATTGGCTATTACCTTTTTTGTGGTCACCATTACAATTTATTTAAAAATTTATTATTATGAATATTATTATTATTATGAATATTATTACTATTACCATCATCATCAACATATTATTTATGAATTTCTTCTTTTTTGGGGCAAGTTTTATAATACCATCATTGTCAATCCCTAGCCCATATAAGAGGCTTTGAGGGTGGATAATAGGTTGATAGCCAAGTTTAAAACTCGTGTCAAAGATAATGAAATAAATCAAAATTATAATTTTGCTAGTGCTAGAATGTTCCCCCAAAGCAAATGAGTCGTATAATGAAAATATAGGAGCACATAATAGAGCATAGTCTTATAAAAATTGTATCAATTTTAGATGACCAATTTGCTTTCATGGCAGAAAGATCCACAATTGAAGTGATAAGTGAAGAAAATTAATGAAGAAATATAGAGAATATACAAAAGATATTCATACAATCTTTATTGGTCTTGAGAAGACATGATCAACTACTATGGGAGTTAATTTGGTGTGCTTTAATAAAATAAAATATGTATTAAATATATGGTAATGTTATCAAAAATTATGCATGATGGAAAAGTAAAAATAATTATTAAAGATAATATGACTAAAAACAGATGTAGATGATTTGTACATGTACAACAAAGGATAAACAATGCGCCCATTAGAAGAGTTAATTAAATTAGTGTCAAAGGATTATGAAATAAAAGGGATAGACATGAGGTTATATAGATAGAAGTTGTTCAAAATGATTACTGAATAATATGTTTAACCTCCTAAAAACACTAAACAAGAACAAAAGAAAATGAGGCTTGCTAAAGCCAAACCCAAATAATGAAGCTAAGGTTAATAAAGATGATGATGATGATTTGTTTCAAACAATCTACAAGCACACTGCTCTTTCCATATGGAAACCGATGGTGAAAAAAAAAATGCAAGAAACCTATTGAAACCATAACAGAGCAAGGTGCTACAATTATACGCCAGCTCAACTTCAAAAAGCATGCCTAGCTGCAAGAAACATGCAGAAGGTATATATATATATATATATATATTATTATGGTTCCCTGCATATACATTCAATATATCAATGGATTGCACATCTAATTAAATACAACTGCAACCTATCATTATCATGAGTTTTAATTTGATTTGCACCTGATATTCAACTGCAAAGCATATGGTCCACATTGCAATCCCCAGTTAAATCTTTGTATTCAAGAATGCTAAATCAAACTAAAAGCCTACAGAATAAGGTTTCAAAGTCTACAATTACATTGTTACTACCAATATGGCAATCATGCATCACATTGTCAAATTTTATACACCACAATAGGGAAAAACCAAAATAATAAGTATTTAGTAGTTAAATCAGTTCATACGTATATCAACTTATTTCACACTAAGCTTGCAGTACTATCTAGTACAGGGCAAGGCTAAAACAATCATCCAAATAAATGTACTAACATTTTCCAACCTATTTACAAATCTTCAATAGGAGCGGAAATCAAAGATGAAAAGAGAAAAGCCTACAGATTGAGAGACCATCTCTTCAAGAAACTTTCATTATAAATAAATCAATAAAAAGAATGCTTGAATAGATCCTAGAATAAGCAGGCGTTGTTGTCAATATTGGTACTTACGAATTAAAAATAGCATCAGAATTAAGCGAGTTAAAACTAATCATCTTAACCAATTCCAAACAAGAATAAAACTTTAAAAAAAAAAACATAATTGAAGAAAATGGATAGTGAAATTGTCTCATATTGTTCGACTTAATTTCTAGAAAAATTGATAGAAATGAATATCAACAAGATCTCTATATAGCCTTTACCAAACCGAAAACTAAAAAGATGATCAACACAGCAAAAATGATTTTTAATGCTTTTTACCTTAAATCTGCATAAAGCCTCTGAAAACTACATTATGAAACAGAATGACCTACAAACTATTTAAGACAAGAAAACCAATAGCATGGTACATACCCTCCAAGCATCCTGCCATCCTCAAATACTGGTAAACGAAACCTAAAATAGGGAAAATTTTGCTTTGCCGCACCCTATGCTCGTTTTTCCTATATAACTCAAGTGATCATAGGGAAATACAGGTAATCCCATGATTTCCATCATATATAAAAAAAAGAGAAACTTTTTGCACACATTTGCCCACCCACCCTAAAACTGTAAGCAAAGAGGGACAAAAGAGCCAAAAGAACTTTGAAAAAGTGAACTTTTAGAGAAGGCAAAGAAGAACTTTATTACAGAAAATGAAGGCCGAGCAAAAGAGTTACTTTAAAGTAGAAGAGGAGGAGGTGAGAGCTCACCTTCAAGGGAAGTGGAAGCCGGAAGGGCACTTTTACTTTGGCGTCCGTATCTCTCTATTATTGCTGATGCTTCCGTGCAAGGGCGATGAAAACGGAGGGCAGAGAGTAGCTATATATGATTATATCCTTATCCTCGACTTTGCTCTGCGAAGGCTAGTGGGTAGGAAGAACAAGAATGTGCGCCTGCGGCCGCGATCAGTAAAATCTTACAAACTGCCAAAAATAAATATGACTATCCTCCGAGTTACACTTACCACCGCTGAGAGTTGGCCGATCTGGTAAGCAGCTGTCAAATTACTAAGATTAAAGGGCTATTTGGCACGAGCAAAATAAACTTGATAATAATTCACTTAACTTAATATTTCCTAAATATTAAGAGGACGAGATTTTAGACTTGGCATCACAAATACTAAATTTAACGAATTTTTTATAGAATTTTTAATTATTTGTTCTAATATTTACGATTTTATGTGAGAAAATCATTAAAACCCATAAACTCTATAAAAAATTTAGGGTTTAATACATTTTCAATCTAGCCAATAACAGGAAATGAAACAAAATTTATCGAGATTAAAATAGAATTTAATATCTTAACAATCTGCTTTGTAAGATGTAAATTAAGTCGCTTAAATCCTGTCAAAACAGCCCCTAAAAATGGTCGAGAGTTTAAAAAACATTTTGCCGTATCTCCCAGGTATTTCATCTGTTTTAATCAACTTAGATTTTTTTTCTATAGCGAATCTTTCACCAAACATTCAGTATCAACTCTACAATACCCACCACCTTATCATAAATCACACCGTTCAAACATGGAACATGCCAATTTAAACTCCATCAAACCAAATTCTAGCAATCTAGTGTTAGTGTCAATCATCTCATTTTTTTGCCATTTACTGATTCTCCACGGGAGCTTAATTCAAATTGAATCTTGATTACATTTTTTTTTAAATATTGGATCTCGATTTTTTATAGCCATCATATCCTACTACAGATGATTGTAAAAAAAAAAATTAATCATCATAATTTCAAAAAAAAAAAAGCTATAATCAAATAGAATTGAGACATCTGAAAAATAAAACTAACAAAAACTGTCCTAATGCCATTGATCACCTTGAGACCGACATTTTTCAAAACGAACATTTCAGTTTGGTAATAATTAGTCACACTCAAACATGATAAAGATTATCAGATAGAAGCAACAATATAAACCGGACTTTGCACTGTCCGATCAAACGAGTTATAATACAAGTTTAATCCTCATAAAAATTAAATGCCTTGGTAGAAGCTGGAAGTAAATATATCAATCACTACCAATCTCGATGACGATCGCGTTCTCTTCCGTAATCCCTGCTTCTTTCATAATCGTAATCTCGATCCCTGTCTTTATCCCTGCTTCTCTCCTTCACATGCTCCTTGTTTCTTTCTCTGCTCCTGCTTCTGTGCCTCTCTCTCTCGTAACCCTGTCCTCGTTTGTCCCTTCCCCTGCTCATATCTGAGTCACTATGGTCGCTTGCTCTGTACTTGCTTTTCTCTCGCCCATTTCTTTCAGTCAATGCTGTAATAGCCAATCAAAATAAGGAAAACTTCTATCTAGAAAGTTATAAAGAAAAATTAAATCACTTATGCGATGCCGAGTGCCCGCAAAATAAACTGTAACATAGATCATTTTTTACAGCAATAAAGCAGAATTTTGATGCAACTATGAAATTACTATAAAGACAACCAGTATTATTTCCGACTGCAAGCTGCAAAGAAGTTTTCCTTCAGTTACAAATGAGATAAATAAATTGCTGGACATATCTATTTAATTTATTTTATAGGGATTTCATTGGTATCCAAAATTCTTATACATTTATATATCTAACATCTAAATTTTTATATTTAGATACCTGAAATCCAAATCTTTATATCACATCAACATTCCACAAGTATTTACTTTTATAAATAGAAATACACATTTTTCAAGTATATATTTTGATGTGATTGAAATAAAGGTATTTTATAAATATTAAATTTAGGTGTTATGTAAAAATTGTGTAGTATGTCAATCTCACTTTATTTTTATTAATATTTCATTCAAACCAAATGAGAACGGTTACAAAAAAACAAAGTTACGTATTTCAGTTCAACTCCTTTTCACCATTAACATTTCCCATTTTATTTGATCCTCTCATTTCACTCAAGCCAAACAAAGCCTTGCTATATCTAGAAGGCCACAGGCAAGAATAATCAAAGCCTAATAACAACATCAAATAAGCCAAATGTTAGAAGTGATTGGTAATGAAATGCTATAGTCGGCAACAATCTGTTAAAGACCAAACCAAAAAAAAAAAAAAAAATTCAAGTGCAAAGAATGGAAATTATGCACCACATAATATTCTAAATTCTTGGCAAATAATTATGAGTAATGTAATAGTTTCGAGAACAAATGTCAACATCAACATTAGTCTTATCTCAACCATTTTGAGTTAAATTTTATAAGTTTTCATTCATTTATAAAGAGTGATGTTTGTGTGTTAAGCTTATTCTTCATAAATTACTTTTAAGTAACTTCTATCCTTGTTAGTTATCTTAAGTTTACCCATTTTCCTTCATAACTATCCATCTAATAAGTGCATTTGTAACCCTTCATTGTACACAAACAAACCAGCTATATTCAATAGATATCCACCTCAATCATCCCTCTAATTGAATCATTCTTTCATTATACATTTTCCACAAATCCATATAAA
Organism: Dendrobium catenatum; assembly: GCF_001605985.2. NCBI lineage: Eukaryota > Viridiplantae > Streptophyta > Magnoliopsida > Asparagales > Orchidaceae > Dendrobium > Dendrobium catenatum. The sequence goes on from NW_021319478.1 coordinate 116,329, forward strand.
AATTCTCGTTTTTGCCACACTCAAACTTAGCTAACAATGATTTTTTTATTGTCCAATACATTAGATCCATTAAGCATAACAGGCCTAATTATTTGCATAAAACATAACTTCAAATCTCTATAATATCCTCTTATTATGTATAAACCAATATTTGATGAGGTATATGCAACTCAATTTAAAAATATCTCAAAATCCCAACCTTCATGAAATTCAACAAATTTACATCATAGTGTTCTACTCATTGAATGGAGCAATTTGATATATAGATCGATATGTTGAATTGTGAAGGATTAGGAGTTAAGGAAGTAAATCTCATTTGCATTTTTTTCCAATGTTAATAAAATATATTCACGGTTTGATTATACAAATTGTTGTAGCAAGGTTAAACTATTTCTCCGCTAAAACACATATCAAAGCATGCATTGCATGATGGTATGGGTACTAGAGTAAATAGCATTTTAAGTGCTTTTAGCAATTCCAGCACTTGTTTAGTGCTTTAGGTAAATCTGGCCAACGGAAACTTATTTTTCTCTTTACGGTGAGCTTGTGGAAGGGCTGGAGCGGGAATAGGTCGCTGGAAGGCGGTGCGTGTAGGAGCTGGGAGTGGATTCTGGAGCTGGCAGTGATAGGTAAGTGGATGGGGGTATTGATCGGGTGATACAGGTAGATGTAGATGCTGGTGGCTGTGTGTGGGGCTGGTCAGTGAGATGAGGAGAGATTAGCGAGACAAGAAGAGGATAGGGAAATGTTTTATTGGCTATTTGAATGGATGGGGTAGTAGAGGTGAAGATAGTGGAGTGAGGATATTTTTATTTATTTCTACTCCATTTTTTGCATACATTGATCATTAGTTGGTTTGTATTCAGGATGTCGTAGTGTGGGGAGTTATGGAGGAAAAACTCAAGCTGTACATTCGAAGGCGAAAGGTGTGTGATTGAGAAACAACTTTATAAAAAGTATCAGTTTAAGGGGCCAACTATCATAAATAACTTAGGATGTCAAACTTAAAAGCATAATGAGAGGCTTTAGTTTGGAAAAGACATCTTCGATTCTAAACGACCTTACATCCAACTGAAGTTCTGCCAGAAAGCCATTCTTCTTTTGTATTTCATTGAAAGATCAAACTTCTGTTCAGGTCAAAACCACGAATAAACCAATATTTTCTGCTGATAGTTACTTTGATGAAGTTCAGTTAGCAAGCAATCAAAGGCGCTAAAAAATAATCAAAACCTAAGTTGCGCATGGCACCTTCAATGAATTCCAATACTAATTACAATATCATTTAGTTAAAAAGGCACCAAAATATAATGGATAATACCTAATTCATCAACCTCCCATCCAGCACGGCCAGAACCTGGAAGGGAATGAGCAGCTTCAGCCTGTTGGGCTTTTGCACGGTATTTCTTTTTGAGGTTTCCAAATTCATCATACATCTCTCCATCATCCTTGAAGGACAGCGTAAAAAAAAAAGTTATATAGAGAAAGAAAACAATTTTAAAATGTTAAATGGGGCAAACCTCAGCTTCTTTACGACGTCTTTTTGTTTCCTCTATTTCCTCTTCATCAAGTTCTTTATAACCACCACCACGCCCCCCTCTGTAAATGGCACGAAAAGTAAAATTAAGCTTCAATTACAGAAACTAGCCTACAAGTCTACAACTATAATTTCAACTTCCTATGGATAGCAATCCTAAGATTCTCCATAGCAGACGCTCGTGTTGTGCATATAAAAAGCGAGATACAAGCAGTAGCAAGCACATAAATATTGAACTCGGAACTATTTGAGCATTGATGAATATGCATGGGAGACTCTCAGCATATTCGATCAACATATTATCACAAGTAGAACAATATCAAGAATCAATTTCTCAACTTGCTTTCTATATCCATAGGCCTTCCGAACAAAATGGATATTATGAAGAAATAATTGAGGTCATAAGCAACAAATCCTGTAGTTTAACTAACGCTAGGTAAGATTTCCTTGATATCAATGACAACTGCAAAAGAGAAAATGTCATATGGGAGTAATCACCAAAACATACCTCTAAAAAGTAAAAAAATAACACAAGCAAATAAATCGTTTACAGACCCAATGAATCACTAGAGATTATTTTAGACTAGAAAATCTCAGTAAACCTCGCTGAAAAGAAGCCATGAAACCAAATTACTTAATTCTAGAAACCATTTCAGGTGTTTATGATCGCATCTCTTTTATATGATACACTACAATCAGCAAAATAACATATGACAACTGATATTTGGAAAGTGACGACCATGAACCACAACAAACAACATGAGTGAAAATCTATATTAAAATGTAAAAATGCTCGTGATACGTTATTACCTCACGCCACCTTCATTGTGACCTGGCTTATTGGTGTTACATATATTACACTTCAAACGTTTTGCCCAGTTGATATTTCCACACCTGTACAATCATAAATCCTTGAGTGCTAAACAAGTTGAACATTATAAAAGAAAATCCATTTAACAATTATTGGCAAGCTAGTCAATGGTAAGAAAAGAAAAGGTTTAAATAAGACAACATAGCTGCTATTTGATAGGAAATACTTGAGTTCGCAAGTAACCCTAAGGTAATACTTGAGTTCGCAAGCAAACCTAACCAAAATCAAGAGAAAACTGCTGTTTACAGCAGGAAAACAGCAAATCGCAGCAGCTTTAATGGAGAAAACTCAAGAAAAATAGAGAAGAACAATGTCTTTCACTAGTAGATTCAAGAACGCAAACAAAGATACAATTTCCTTCAATCCGAGAGGAAGGAATGACTCTCCAAATCTCTAGCCGTAGCCTAGAGCCCAAGAACACAAACCCTAGATCTCAAAAATATTCAAATTCAAGATGAGAGAACAAAACTAACATTATTCCCTAATTAAAGCAAAAGGACTCTTGCAAAATACCTAATGAGCCCCTAATTCAAATATTTTTCCCTCCCACACATGAAATCAGCCCATATTGGGCCCCACAAACTTCCCCCCCCCCCCATGTTGGTTCCGCCTCCTCTGGTAGACCCGGACCGGTCCAACCGGTCCCTCCTGGGCGGCCCATAACACTATTATATATATATATATATATATATATATATATATATATATATATATATTATATAATTAAAAACAAAGGAAAATGTGATACCTAGATGTGATCAGTAGGCAGTGATGAATCTCCAGGGTGATGTAGAGTAAATTGGCATACAGGGCCAGTTAAGAATGCATTCAAAGCTGGGACTTTAGATATTGAACTATTTAATCAATCAAGGGTAAAGAAGGCCCAAAGCATCGAAGGCCTTAAGAGTGCATTAAAATGCAAAACCTCTTAAATAAGGTTCATCAACACCTTGATTTTAATATGTTTCTATTAGGCCGGCCCAAGCTGAACCGGTCCCTCCTGGACCGGTTCACTTCTATAGGAGGCAGACCCAAAGAGGGAGGCGGAACCTGGAGGGGGCGGAATAGGGGTGGGGCCCACTCATTGATTGGAGCAAGGGTTTAAGAGGGAAAATTTAAATTTGGGAGCTGTTTAGGGATTACTTAATTATATTTTGCTTTAAGTAATTTCCTTTTGACTAGGGTTAGGGTTATCTTGAATTTGGAGGCTGAATTTGAGATCTCTTGTGTGGTATTTGGGCTCTAGTCTTTGGCTAGAGATTTGGAGAGTTGAATCTTCCTCTCGAATTGAAGATTCTTAAATCTCTTGCTGTTTTTCTTATTCTTTTGCTAAATTGGAGATCTTATTTTGCTGTTTCTCTACTAAGTTTGGAATTTCTGCATCAACGTTGCTGAATTTCAGAATGGTGACTATTTTCTATCAGTTTCCTGTGAGTTCTGTATCACCACATAAATTAGGGTTCTCTGGCTAAGTGAAATATTCATGCATACTGATTTCCTAATATAATTGATATGATTTCAAATATGCTCACACAAATAACTTAATAGCACACTTTCTTTAAATGAAAACAATGCAATGCTAAAATTGAAGATCAAAGTGTAATGAAATGATCAAACATATTTAAGAATGTCAACTAAAAATTGGAAACAATTAAAATAAGTGAATGAATCAATTTCCACAAATCAGATTTATGTCATGTCATGTTCTGATCAAAATCAATAGCACAAAACAAGCGATTACAAATTCTGTAGACAAAATATAATAAAAAACGAATTTACCAAAGTAAGAACAAACCAAGCCTCATGTTAGTACAAGGAAATGACTTCATGGAATTAAATAGCACATTTATATCATGCTTAAAGGAATCATAAATCCAATTTACACTTAGAATATAGAAACTGAAATGAGAAATTTCATTTAAGCCATAAGTTCACAGTTATATGGCTCATATTGTTATTTATAACTCCTCATAAAATGGGCTAGGAAATAAGGTCAGCAAATAATCAATCAAAATCTAAATTTAAATTAATTTTCAATTCAATGTTTTTTTTTAAATCTCAATTCAATTATCCTAGCAATCTTCCAATCTTAATTTTCCAAAGCCACCAAACAGCAACAGTTGCAGGTCTCACAGATTACTCCTGTTCAAGAAATCATACAATAATTCGGCCAGAAGGAAGCTTATAATAGCACACACAAAAGCACCCAAGAATCCCACGAAAAGGACAAACTAAGCCTCCGAAGTTAACAAAAAACTCATCAAAGTGAAAACCACAAATCATACCACTAACTAACACTTTTTTTTTTTGGTATATCTAATGAATAATGCCAAAGGCCGCGCCTCCCAAACAACTATCAAAATGATTGCTACACATATTAAGCAAAAATTAGAAGCTGGAAAAACAAAATAACTAGTAGTTGATAAAAATAAATATCAATAATTGGTAAGTAAACTATCTAATTGCCCACCGAACCAAACATTAGATAACTAGCAGGCATGATTAATCGATTCATGCATGATAATAAACTCACATTAGAGTCGACATAGATGCAGACTATGCAAGTTCATTAGTAGATAGAAGATCAACATCAAATTCTTACACAATTCTAGGCAAAAATGTTGTAGCATGAAAAGAGCAAAAAAGCATAAAGTTGTGGGGATAGATCTAGGGTTGAATCAAAATTCAGAGCTGTGGCCCGAGGAATTTGTGTTATGACTAAAGATCAATTTAGATGAACAACAAAACAAGTGGGAATAGTCTTGAACTTGTATTGTAACAACAAGTCAACAAAAGGTATTGCTCATAGTCATAACACAACACAACATGACCAAACAAAAATATATTGACATTCACAAATACTTCATCGGGGAAAAGCTAGAAGATGGCTTAATCAGCACGTCTTACGTGCCCTTAAGAAATCAACTAGCATATGTGTTTACAAAAGACTTATCGGAGCAATTTTTCATGAAATCATCTCAAGTTGGGAATGGAAAACAACTATCTCGAATTTGAAAGAGAGTGTTAGAACCTACACCTACAAGCACTAAAGAATGAAACCAGAATTGATTGAAGGAATTCGGTGTTATAGAAGGACCAAATATTAAAGAAGAAAATTAGAAGCTAGACAAAACAAAATAACTAGTAGTTGATAAAAATATATATATCAATAATTGGTAAGTAAACTATCAAATTTGCCCACCGAACCAAACATTAGATAACTAGCAGGCATGATTAGTCGATTCATGCATGCTAATAAACCCACATTAGAGTCGACATGCAGATTATGCAAGTTCATTAGTAGATAGAAGATCAACATCAAATTATTACACAATTCTTAACGAAAATGTTGTAGCACGAAAGAGCAAAAAAGCATACCGTTGTGGGGATAGATTAGGGTTGAATCAAAATTCAGAGCTATGGTCTGAGAAATTTGTGTTATGACTAAAGATCAACTTAGATGAACAACAAAACAAGTGAGAATGTCCTTGAACTTGTATTGTAACGACAAGTCAACAAAAGGTTTTGATCATAGTCATAACACAATACAGCATGACCAAACAAAAAATATTGACATTCATAAATACTTCATCAGGGAAAAGCTAGAAGATGGCTTAATCAGCACGTCTTATGTGCCCTCAAGAAATCAACTGGCATATGTGTTTACAAAAGACTTAACGGAGCAATTTTTCATGAAATCATGATGCAGGACTATGTAAATGAAATGCAATTTAACTTATAAGGAGTTTGCACAACTTGTGATTTGAATAATTCAAGAACAAAATTACTAGCGAATTCAAACAACGATTCAAAACGATTAGGAGTTATCCACTTAGGTTTAAATCAAATGCTATGAGTTTTGAAACTTCCAAAATAAATAGAAAAATTAACACAATGCGTAGTATTAGTTTTCAATTTAATCTCTAATCTAACAATGAGAATTAGGATGCATCGAGGTGCGCTCAAAACCTACGATTACTAAGCTTAAGCAAAAGCAATTGGAAGAGTCCGTCGTGACTGCAATCAAACCAACGAGAATTTAGACTAAAAGGAATAAGACGCAAGGGAAAAGAGAAACCTTCGTTAGGGAGAGGTGGAGATCCTCTACTCGACGCCTTCGAAGTGCTCGTCAATGGCTTCCGTCAAAGCAAATAGGATGCGCTCCACGTAGCCTTCAACGGTGCGGTCAATCTCAAGATTCACGTCGAAGAAGGTGGAACGTAGGATGTCGGTGAAGCCGTCTTCGTCCCAAGTGATGCCGTATTCAGTTTCCGGATCCGCCATTCATGGGAGTTAGGAAACAATTATCTTCTTTATCTTGCTAAGGGTCTTGAGATGAATGAAGAGAAAGAAGTTTCTCTTACAATTGAAAAGGAGGGAGAACCAAGGAGGAAATCTGAAATAAAATTTCAGATTTTTGTGTATGGAGAGTCAACAATGAGAGGGAATTTTGACAGAGAAAGGGGGCGGGTAAGGGAGGCTAGGCCGGCGGCAAGGATGAGGAGGTAGGGGATTTAAATTGTTTCCTAAAGCAAGTGGTTAACTTTAGAAACAATTTCAATCAAGGAGGTGGAGTTTTCGGCTGAGGAGGTGGAGTTTTCGGCTGAGGAGGTGGAGTTTTCGGCTGAGGAGGTGGAGGGAAAATAATAATACATATTTTCAAAGGGGGTTTAGGAAATAATTAGGAAATAAATCCCAATTGTTCATACAAGGGGGCCGGCAGCATGAATGGGCAAGGGGGGCTTTTATGAGGGCAATTAAAGTTTCTTAATTTGAGTTTTGAATTTATGAAAGAATTATTTTAAATCCAATTGAATTGTAATTTCAATTAGATCAAAATAGAAACTTTCCTAAAATTGTTGAGTTATTTTAGGAAGGATTTCGAAATTCAAATTCAAGGATCAAAATTATCCCCAAATCAATTCACACCCAATCAGTAAACTTCAAGAGGGAATATGGGCTGGACTGTGGCCGGCGGCTAGAGCCTATGGCCGGCGGTTGGGCTCGGGTGGGAGCTTGGCCGTGGGTTGGGGAGGGGAAGTAGGTGCACGGGTGAGGGATGTGGGGAAGGAAATTGGGTAGTGGTTTTGGAGGTGGGAGGAAAGGCTCGATGGGAAGAAGTTTGGTGGCTTGGGTGTAAGGGGAAAACAAGGTGTCGAGCAAAATAACGAACCACGAACCCGGCCATCTCCAAGGTTGGTGGGTGGTGCGCAAATATCCCTCTCCTAGGGATCTCTCTCCATCAAACACTCAAACTCTCACAAGAGCTCATGCAAGAAGAATATTTCATAAGCAATCATTCATTAACCATGAAACAATAAGCAAAGGGTTATATATAGCCAAGTACAATGGACTCAAAGAAATAAAGACTCAAATGCCCTTTGGGTTTACATACGACAACTCCCATAAGAGGGGTACAAAGGGAAATAAAAAAAATACACCTAAGCAAATAACAAAATACATGAATAATAAAATACACCAATGACTCAAAAATATAAAAACTCAATCGTGGCCTTAGGTCAGCGACCACGTCTCTGATAAACCTTCCACGATCTGATGTCCCCATCAAATCATCTCAAGTTGGGAATGGAAAGCAACTATCTTGAATTCGAAAGAGAGTGTTGGAACCTACAAACGCTAAAGAATGAAACCAAAATTGATTGTGAAGGAATTTGATGTTATAGAAGGGCCAAATATTAAAGAAGAAATTTCAGGAAGGGTTTTGACATGAAAGGCATGCTACAAAGCTATGTATTTAAATATGACTATATATATTTAAAGTAGGTAGGTTATTCTATATATTTCATGCATTTCAGCTAAAGATGTAAGGATGTAAATAGTTTTCATATCTTTCTATAGACTTTTTCCTAATTTTACTATTAGAATAATCTATATACAGCTTGTATCAAATGCATTGAACAAATAAGAAATAATTCATTCCCACCATTCTTGTTTTCCAGGCATAACAATCAAAATAAAAAAAAATTGAGAAGAAATTGGTAGAAGCATTAGTGTAGAAAACACCAAACCAGAGAGAGCTGCTCAAGTGTCTTTTCATCTTTCCCAGCTTCTCTATTGCCTTCTCTATTTTTTAAGGTTGTCTTGCCTCAGCTAGAAAAATAAAAATGGAGAATCCTAGCATTCACCATAGGAACATGTGACAAATTCGTAATTTTTTTCCAACTACCTTGAATATATTCTAACAATAAAAAGAACTTTTCAAAATCATTTATAACAACAAACAAATGCCACACAAAAATAAGCAAATTAATACTGTTCAACAAGCAAGATTTTAGTAAAACTCCTAAGTAATTCCACCTTGATTGAGACAAGAGTCTTACATTGGGCATGACCAATCGTTTGGACCAAACAGCCCAGTGGTAGGGCCAGCTACTGCTCGACCACGCCCACCTGCTTCATTGCTACCACGGCCCCTTCCCTGCCCACCACGCCCAGCTCCTATTCCACCAGCACCAGCAGGACGAGCAGTCCCACAGCGATTGCATACGCCACGAAAGGCAAAATTTACATTGGAACAACTGCTAAAATAAAAGATCATGAGGAAATTGTATATCAACACTCAAAAGTTATGCAAATGTGGAAAGGTGAAAGAAAGGGCTGCTCACCAATATCACAGCACAGACCTTGTATTTGGGCATAACCAGTCTCCATCCTGCTGCCATGATTTCCCTAAAGCATCAACCTGCCCTCTACCTCTGCCTCCAGAACCATTTATTTCATCTTGCCCTCCTAAATCCCCAGATATGTTGAGATCTGCAACAAGGTTAAATTGTTCTCCAGATTCTTTAGCCTTTGACTCTGCTATATAAACCTCAATGGTGCTTCCATGAAAATCTTTATTATTAAACCACTCCACAGCAGCCAAAGCTGCATGAGGATCTTCATATGTAACTGTTGCATCGCCCTTTGGTTCATTAGTAACTTTGTCTCGATACAACCAAATCTTCGGCCGACCACTCCTTTTGTCCTTCTAATAAATAAACAGAGACTAAATTAGGAAAAAATCACATGACAAATACATTTTCATGAATGCAGAGTAAATACAATAAAAAATAGAGTTGTGGTGATGGTTTTCCATAATACCTTGTGAAACCCATACCTTTAGCAACCCTATGGTGCCAAAATGTTCAGCCAGCATATTCTCATCAGTTCCAGGAGGCAATTTGCAAACATAGACACATCCATTAGAGGTATTTTTTCCCAAGTAACTTGCCATGCCAATAGATGGGTACTGCCTACAGTAATAAAATAAAAAACCGCAGCATTCAGCATATATGCAAGTCTGGGTACTGTCTTATAAAGACTCAATTGACTACTAGTAAAAAATAATAAATGAAAATATCAGCAAAAGCTGTCAATTTGCAAAGCAAAATTATGTCCAAAATCAGCAACAACAAGGAATCACAACATGTGTAATGCATTGGTCAGCAAAGATAGTTACATGGTGTATGAGAGGGTACATTCATAGAACCAAAATACGGATTAGGCATAAAACATGGAAATTTGAAGTGATTTAGTAATTATTTTACTCCAATTCACAAAAGGAATAACAGTACCAGAAATAATATCCCATTAGTTTTATAGAAAATAAAATGCAATTGCTACAAACTTTAAAATTAAGTTACAAGAGTTTCCAGTGTTCTTTTGGCTATTAGAAAATTTGAAGCTAATAATACCTCACTAAGCCAACCGTAACAAATGAAGTTCTACCAGCCTATCTCTTCTACTAGCCAGAAAGACAATGTTATAGAGAAATTAATAAAGAAAAAAAAAATGATGAATGATCGTGTAGCAAAAGGGGCGTAAATGTAGTGATGGAACTTCAGAAAGCAAGTTCTATGATGCCAAACCTTTAGATACCTATCAAACGAAGAGTAATAATGGCTGAGCAGTTAAGAAAGCAATGTAATGAAATAACCCAGAAGACTCCAAGGGTGATAATAATAATTTATACTCAATGATTCTCGATATATCTGGCTTATTTCATCTCATATGTCCTATTCCATTTTTCATATATAAATAAAGTAGTATTTATTAACTCTTTTTTTCTCAAAAGCGTGCTTCATCCTTCTTTGCTTTGTTTTCCTAACATGTTTTCTTGCATAATCTTGATGTTCAGTCTCAAATATCACTTTTCCTAAGAAAAAAAGAAAGAAAAACAAAATATTACATGGTACATAACTACATAAGGCCACCATAAAAAGTTCAAACATTTCCTGCGATGCATATGTAAGAAATTCAATATCAATTTACAATTATAAGCAAGCCCAACAACTCATAGTGTCAATTAGACTGAAACAAAAGAAAGAACATAATGCTGAAAAAAAAAAAACACTATCAACCAATATAACAAGCACACACACTGATTGAAAAGGATGTAGAAAAAATTCCAGGTTAAACAAGGTATTGTAAAATGGATCAACATAATAGAAACAAAGAAAATGATGACAGATGATCAACCCTCAAGAAATATACAAAGTTCAGTTGTGCTAGCGTAAATTCATGCTTCGATAACGTAATGTTAATTACTTACTTTTCTACCTAACTCCTAGGGTTGTTTGATATCAAGGTTTGCAAAGTTAGAATTACGCCAAACACAGCAAGCAAATTGAAGAGGCTTTCTTAAATCCTGGCTTCATAAATCTAAAAGATTCAGCCTAGAGCATGGATTTACTATATCCTGACAGTAAGGTCTAGATTTTAGTGATTTAACAAACCCACGTAATGGTTGATTAGAAGCCTTGGCATCCTCTTTGAAGTTCAGAGATAGTAATCGACCAAGAGGCTTGTTGCGGCTACTCATCTAATGAGATAACACAACTAAGAATCTCACCTCCAGAAACGAAAGAATAAAGATTTCAACTTGAAGAACCGCAAGAAAGGACTCCTTCAGACAGATCGTGCAAAGCAAGAACATGCGAGAGAAGGGATGGCGATTAGGGCTCGTTCTTGTGTTCTCAGGACGGAACCTCATCAGGTTGGCACTTTGCTCTATTTACTTAAAAACTACAGGATTCTACTTTACCAATTTGCCCTTATTGATTTACATACAAACCATAAATTAATTAATTATTTATTTATATATAATTAAAAAAATACCATCTATATGTTTTTTTCTCAAAACTTTTTAGGCTGAAAGTTTTCTTTTGGCCGAAGTTACTTAAAATAAGGGATAAAATATTATATTCTTGAGCCATTTTAGAAGTTGAAGCATTTAAAATGGATTCAAACATATTAGAATTTGAATATTGTTTGAAGTTTGAATTCAAATTCTTACATAATCAGTAGTGTTCGAACCAAGTTCAAATTATGTTTGAACTTAGAATCAACGAACATGTTAATGTTGTTAACCTCGATTTTGTCAAATCCTTGAGTCTTGAAGGTTGACTTGGTCAAATTGACCAAGATAGAGCCCAAAGCCACCCCTAACCAGTTTAGTGGGTCGATCTAAGTCTGTTGAGCCCAGGTCCAAGCTCTGGGTCGACCTGGTTGACCAAGTCAACCCAGGTTGACCCAATTAGCCTTAAGAAGTTATTTTTAATCCAAATCAATTCCAGCTCATCCAAGACTCAAACTCACGTCCCCTCTGACCTATTTGACTGGGTTGATCAGGTCAACCCTTGACTGGTCAACCCAGGTCTTAAATAGGTCAATCTTGACCTATTAAGGCTAATTAAAGCCCCTTTAATGGTTTTAAATGCTCATTGACGTTTTAGAATTCAAAATCCCGCCTAAATCACTCACTCTCGCTCTGGATTTCACCCTTGATCTCATCTCCACCGTCCAAGAGAGAGAGGAGTTTAAATAGTGAAATTTAGGTCGTTTTAGGGACTTTTTGCTCTTGCTTGATCTCGAGACCACCTCAGGTCCTGAGATTTGGTGAGAGCACTCCTGCAACCTTCCTCCACGTTTTCCAACCCAACTCGGACCTCCTCGAATCGCCGACGGCGAGATCCCGACGAGACTGAAGGCTGAACCCTTCTACGGCGAAATCAATTCGATCCAAGGAGTTTTGGAGCTCGACATCAACTAGGAACTTGTTCGTGAGGAGTCCATGAGTCCAACAAGCCTAAGATCGACCAAATCCACATTGTGGATTGAGGTATGTCTCAAACCCTAGTTAGAACACTTATGGTTAATTAGCGTCGTCATTAGCGCGTATTAATTCAAATAAAATATTCCCCACTGATGCTCTTCACTAGTAGAGGTCGTGTCTAAAACTTCGTCGCATTTTGTCCACCCAATCTAGAGAACGAAGCAACTTTTGGTTCTAGGGTTTCGGTTGACCGCCCGCACGGGCATCCCATCGATCGAACCGTTGATCCTCGGATCAACGGCTCGGATCAAGTCAGACCGTGGGTCTGTATAGCCGCGAGTTTCGTTTGGACGAACAGGTCTCCGGTCCGACGGGATCTCAGCCCTTGATCTCACACCGCGCGTGATCAACGGCCAAGATGAAAGGCCGACGTGGATAAGTATCCACGGTCGTGATTGCGGCATGATTGCCGCAATCATTGGTTGGCGGCGCAATCATTGTGCCGCCGCTAATGATTGGCCGCAGTCCTGGGATCCAATCCAGGGCCGCCATGTAATATCAAAATCTGCTCCAGGATCGTCCAGGACGATCTGGGATCGTCCTGGGATGATCAGTTGAGATTTGCTCCAGAATTTGCCCAGATTTGTTCCAGGTGTTTTCCTGTAGGCATCGTCCAGGCCGATCGAGGACATCGGCCAGGCCGATTGGCACTGTTCAAAATATCAGCCGGAAAATAGTTCTGGAAATCGTCCAGGACGATCCAATTTGGTCTGATCGTCCTGGATGATCTGTGTATTATAAAGCTGATATCAGTCGTTTTGAAGAGAGAGGAAAATCAAAAATAAAATATCTGATTTTTCTGAGGAGAGAGAAAAGTCGAAAAGCTTTTTAGAAAAGTTGATTTTCGGATGACGCGAGCGTTTTTCGTCCGACGAGATTGTTTCGAGAAATTGTTGTACGCAAGGTAAGCACATTCCGCCTTTCTCAATTTTTCAGATCGTTGTGTTTGGGCGGTATTTTCTGTCCGGATTTTGTTTGCGTTAGTGATTTTCGTCCGTATCTTTCGATTGATTCAGTTTTTACCGCGTAACTTTTCGTATATTGTTGCCGTGCCGGGTGTGCACGTTTTTGACTATTATTTTGAAGATTTTTTGTCCGGGTATTTTTGCTTCGACTGTGTTTTTTTAGTCGACTGGATTTTTCTGTATAATTGAAAATTTTATGTGCAGTAGAATAAATGTTCTGAAATGTTGTTATCTATATTTCTGTGCAAATTTGGTGAATTGTGATTTTCAGGAAAAATTGTGTAAATTCCGTATACTGCCGTTGTGCTGCCCGATTTTTTGTCTGATTTCTGATTTGTCCGGATTTGCTCTGAAATGATTTGATTCTGTATATGCTATTTAGGGAGCTATAAGGGGAGGTTCTGTGAAGTTCTGAAATTCTGCTATCCGTTTAGGTGCTATAAGCACTATATATGTATTCTGGTATAAGCACATCTGTTCTGGTGCCGTGAGCACAAATGGGAGGCATAAGCGGAAGTTTGGTGCTGTATGCACAAAAGGAAGCTATAAGGGGAAGAGGGGTGCTATATGGCACAAGGAGATATAAGGGGGAAGTTCTGATATCTGGAAGGAAGATTTGTTCTGAACTAATTGTTATCTGATTTCTGTACTCTTTGATGTGATTGATCTAATTTTTCTGATTTCTGTAAGTGCTATCAGCTATGATGTGATATAATGATTTCTGTTTTATTTCTATTCTGATATGATAATCCTGTCCGTTCTGATTTTGATATCTGATTTGATTCGATCTGTTGCTCTGATTTCTGTACGAATGTTCTGATCGAGATTTGCTCCTGATATTTTTCTGTTGTGAGATTATGAGGATTTGATTGGAGGTTTGTGTGCTGAGCTGTTGAGCTCACCCTTGCTTTCTGGTGGTTTTCAGGTCTCGGAAAGGGAAGGAAGTCCAGGACTAGAGTTCAGAGTCTGATCTGTTATACGGTATTGTTTTGTACCTTTTGATTTTTGTACAGTCATGGCTTTTCTGTTCTGTCTTTCTTTTCTGTCTAAAAGTCATGTACTGTAGTTGTAGATGATTATTTTGAGGAAAAGAAATGTCGATGTTTTTGTTCCGCTTGCAATTGACGATTCATAGTAAGCTCTGTGTCTGTCTGTATGTTGGCTTTTGAGTTGAAATATTTGGAAGATTCAGTTCCGCAGCAAATTTCAAAGCCAGATCCTGGATAAAAGGTTTGGAGTCGCGCGACCCGGTTGCGAGCGGGATCCGTCCCGGATCGGGTCGGGTCGTGACACGCCACGTGTCACCCGACCATAATTTAGGATTTAGATTTATTTTAAATAGATTTTAAATGTATTTTCACTCAATAAATCATAATAAATTCATTTTAACTCCAAAAATTACGTATAATACCTCGAATTGATCGTCTTTTCGTCCTCTACGATTTAAAATTAATTTCAGTCAAATATACTTAATATATTTTATTTTATTTTAAAAACAGTAAATTACCTATTTTTATTATTATTTTAAATTGCTTTTTTTATAATTAAATTGTATATTATTTAATTATAGTTACCTATCATGATCACTTTTTTAAATTATTTTAGTTACTGTTTTTTTTACTTTTATATTATTATTATATTATTATTTAAGGTTAAAACTATTTTTTAATTCTATTATTATTATCTAATTATTTTAATTGCAATATTTATAATAATTATTATTTTTAATAGTTAATTACTGTT
The DNA here is from genome assembly GCF_001605985.2 of Dendrobium catenatum. Lineage (NCBI taxonomy): Eukaryota > Viridiplantae > Streptophyta > Magnoliopsida > Asparagales > Orchidaceae > Dendrobium > Dendrobium catenatum. The sequence goes on from NW_021319478.1 coordinate 131,559, forward strand.
TATAGTTATTTTTATTATTACAACTATTATTTTGCTATTTTAAGGTTATTTCAATTATTTATTACTATTTTATGTAATTAGTTTTTTTAATTACTTTTTAACAATATTTAATTTGCAAAATTAATTTAAGTCTCTAATATTTTAATTAGTAATCCTTATTGTATTTTCAAAAATTTATTTCATGATTCCAGAGGTTTATTATTTTAAATTAATCTTATATTATAATATTTTTAAATAATATTATTTCGACACTATATTTAAAATTAGCTTTTATTGGTTTTAAAACTTGCAAAAATCATAACTTAATCGTTTTTAAATCGGATTTTGACGTATAACCCCTTAATTTTTTCAAAAAATATGATTTTGTTTTAAAATTATTTTTAGGGACTGATTTTGACGTGTACTAACAGATTCTTGTCATTTACCCTTGTGTGACTATTTTGATATTATTTAAATAATTAATTACTCTAATTATTTTGAAATTAAAAATTATTTTGAAACTCAAAGGTTGGTGTAGTGGTCTCACATATATTCATCAACTACAAACTAATTTACTTTAAAATATTTATTTTTCATATTATATATATTATAATATATATATATATATATATATATATATATAATATATATATATATATAAAAGTATTTTAAAACTACTTACACTACTAAATGCTTTTTTTTTTGGAGATCCACTACGCATGAAATGTTGGACATAGGGTCTATGCATGAAGAGCAATCATGGGGGAGTGGATTAGTGGATGGTTGAGTTCCAATCATTCATGAATCTCTTTTATTAGTTTTATTTACTTTCTGTTTATCGTAGATTGCATGTGTAGATCGCACCACGAGCACTTAGCTTAGGCTCTCCTAGATCTAAGGACATGGCGTGTTTACTGCTTTTATATTTTTCCTATGCCTTAATAATTATCTTGAGGGTTAGTGTGAACTTCAATTTAAACCCATATAATGTAGTGGCACCCTAAGGACAACAATTAAGGATTGTCTAGCGAACTTAGAAATTTTCTAGGAGCTAGGTTAAATCATTGATTGACATGAAAACCTCAACGATTAAACTTAGCAACATCATAAATCTCCCAGAATTTTCTAGGAGTTTTTAGGAGCTATTAGACCACTTAATTAACCAACCCTAATTAACCTGCTAAATAAGGCCCCGAGACCTTCTAAAAATTACAATAAATACATTTTAGGTCAAAAAATTACCCACAATAGCTTGATTTGTTCATAATCTGACCCTTTACCTTAAATAAATAGGGCTCCATATTTTGACTGTAGGTCAACCCACAATTTGACCTTAGGTGGAAATTATCTTTTTGCCCCTAATAAATTATTAAAAATTATTAAGAATCCAAAATTTTCTCCAAACACTTGGGATCACTTTCTTAGGTCATTCCTGACCTTTAGAGGTGATTCCAATCTATTTGAAGCTGATTTGGATCAAAACGATAAAATCAGCCCTTTAATGAATAATTTAGAAAATTCCATAAATGCCCTGGATTTAGAAAATTCATAATTAATTGTAGAAAATTCAAAATTAGGAAAACTCACTTGCATTAGAGTTCTATTAGAGTCTAATATTTATTAAAAATATTAGGTTTCCAGAAACTGACCTATATTAGAAAGTCAACTTTTTGGTCAATCGTAGTTCATTTAGGGCCCGAAACTTAGAAAATTCATAACTGTGCCTAGAGAACTCAAATTTCAGTGTACTACCTAGCTAACTAATCCTATTAAGATCTAATATTTTCCCAAAATATTAGGAGACCTATACTTAGCCTATTTCCTATAGTGACTTTTGGATCCCCTCAACCTAACACCTAGGAGGACCCGGGACTTTCCAAAATTGGCTACTAGTATTTGAACTTCAAATATCATTACCCTAAGCTTTTAAAACTGATCAAAAAACTAAATTAACTAAAATGGACCCTAATCCATTAATATTTAAATTTCAAGTAAAATTTCTTTTCTTAGCCACAAAATACAACTTTAGACAAATTTAACTAAATATCCAGCTTAGGACATATCCAAGCCACACCAGCCTTACACACACATAAAATTGTTTGCTATGGCACCACTTCTAGATCTAGGCTAGGCCGCTGGGTTTTATTTTCTGCTGTGTGCCGTAGCTTTTCAATGGTTTTCACTGCATGCTGTATGAAATTGAATTGGTATGTTTGCTTACTTTTACTACACTACGGAATGATATATATATATATATAATTCTTCCGTGCATGTGGTCATGCTTAAGCAGATAAGCTTTTAAAACTGATCAACAAACTAAATAAACTAGAATGGACCCTAATCCATTAATATTTGAATTTCAAGTAAAATTTATTTTCCTAGCCACAAAATACAACTTTAGACAAATTTAACTAACTACCCAACTTATGACATATCCAAGCCACACCAGCCTTACACACACATAAAATTGTTTGCTATGGCACCACTTCTAGATCTAGGCTAAGCCGCTGGGTTTTATTTTCTGCTGTGTGCCAGAGCTTTTCGATGGTTTTCACTACATGATGTATGAAATTGAATTGGTATTTTGCTTACTTTTACTGCACTGCGGATTATGTGATAAGCGCTAGATCTATCCCTAAGTTAGGAATGATATATATATATATATTTGTTCTTCCGTGCAGGTGGCCATGCTCAAGCAGATAAAAGGGGGACACTGTCATAATTTCTAATATTGTCTTATGCAGGTGCTTGCTCATCCCCCCTAAATAAATGAGGGCTAAAATAATTATAATTGTTACAAGTGGACTGCTTAGCCCTCATAATTAAGAGCATGGCTTGGCACAACGTCAATGAGATGTATTTTATTTTTTTTATATATAACTGCTTGAGATTACAATTACATGGGATTTTTTATTAGGATAACCTTGCAGGGAGTCTAGAATTTTGTATTTTTAAATGGATGTAATATTTATAATAATTGTTAAGAGTTATGAAAATGATCTTTGAGTGTGAATATTCTTATCCCACTTGAATCCCAAAAGAAGAAGGCATTCTCATAGGGGGGGAGTCTTCTTCCATTTGGGAGATCGAGTGAGATGGCTTTAAATATCCAAAGAGAAAAGATAATCATCCCCAAAGGGGAGAATTGTATCTTCGTTTGGATATTCAAGCCACGAAGGATCCCAGGAGTCAAAGGAGGAAAGTTCCAAGGAGTCTAAGGAGGGAGATCCAATGAGTCTAAGGAGAAGCGATCCAAAGAAGACTGAAGACCTAAAGACTAATATCCCACTCAAAGTTATTTGCGTCTGTCATAGGCTTAGAAATCCGTGTTGTTGTCGGTGGTGCCTGACCACTTTACTTTCTGTATATATGGGTTGTAATAAGGGCAGTTGGCCTATGGACATTTATCTGATTTGTTGGATTTATATTGATGTGGTTACCTGATTGTGCAGTAGAAATTATTTGTTTTTCTTAGATTTCTTTCTTGCATGCCGCTTTTATTTTTGCCTAAATTTTGATAGGCTCTTTAAGGACTACAAAATTTTTATATTCATAACTAATATTTAAAATTTTAAGTTTAAATAACATAGAAATCTAACAACTCTAGGGAACTACCGGAATTGTCCGGGGTCGCATGCATATTACTACATCTTTCTTTCCTTGCTATAAGACATCTCCCTACCTGCGGGTAGAGTCCGGATAATCTGGCATATGAGGATAAAGTGCCGGACCAAGGGAGACACAGTCTTCTTAAAAAATTATTTTCTATAAGCCTGTTTTTAAAACTCTATAGCATTCATGAGTTGACTTTTCAACTAGCATGCATTGCATTAGTAACCAAATAAATAAAATTTAATTGCATTAGCTAGGAGCATCTGACTCACATAAGTCCATGACCACTTAAGAAATTATCTAGGTGTCGATCCTATTTCCAATAGTTATACCACCCACCAATCTTTCATAATTCACCTGATAGCATAGTTTTAAAGCGATTAGGTGGTTAGCTGGATCCCCAATCCAGGTCGGGGTAAGTCCAGATTTTGCACTGCATTAGCTAAGACATGGGTCTTAGTGTTGTGTATAACACTAAGCCCAATCTAGATTTAGGATTCGAGGCTACTACATTCGATCTCGTAGTATACCTTGAATAGTAGGTAGGTCCCTTCCTTTTAGGGACTATAAATCCTACTTATCTGCGTCACAGGATGACGCCACCTCCATCCTTCTGTCATGCATGTGATTGATTGCCTGACTTTCTTTCATCCAGTTTCTCTTTAGTACCCTTGAGCCTCCGAATGCTGGTATGAACCATGCATGTTGATTCAACCCTTCATACCTCTCTTCCTTTTGAGTATGACTTCTTAGTTTATACCCCTGTGTCAATCCCACTTTAGGAGGGGATAATATATGATTCTTAATCGAGAGTTTTCTTGGGCTCCGGCTTGCGATGTAATTAACCACGGGGGCTTGTGCCCGTGGTAAACTTGGCCCCACATCTACTAAACCTAATTCGAATTGATTAGGTCGTGTATATTACTACCCATCGGGGTGTGTTGGTGATAGCCTCTATCCTCAATGGTTAGTCGTATGCACGATCCAATCTGTCCCTTTCAATTGACCCGTTCGCGCGACGCTCTTTTGGAGGTCCACAAATATTCGCACGAGAACTCGATAGATACGCTTTAAATGAGATATTTACGAAAGTGGTGGTGTATTTAAAACAAGATGGTTTTGCAATGGGAGCTTGTTAGGAGTCACTGGAACCAGCGACATGAGAAAGAGAGACGAATGCAATAAAATAACTTGCTAGACGAAGGTGTTGATTAGACTAGAGGCGTGAAGGAAAAAGTGTTTTGTGATGGAAATATTTTCTTCACTTAGGAAGATATATCCTTTCTTATTATGACTCTGAATATGAAACTAATGAACTCTTATCCAGACTATCATAGTTAGATTCTCGATAGAACTTCATGTTGACCCTTTGAGATTCATGTAGTTCTTTTTTTATTTAAATTTGACTATCATAGGCAGGGTAAAACTTGCAGTTTCATCATCTGGACCTATTAGAGAATGATATCTTCGCCTCCTGAGGTGATATATTGTTCATAACGACGTGTCCAATTTCGAGACCAAAATTTCAGAGATTAAATTTCCCAACAAAGATTAACCTTTTCAAAACCTCTTTTTCAAGCACTTCCAAACACCCAACAAACGTCATCTAGCCCAAATAATTCCTAATCTAAATACACAAACTAAATAATGTTAATTTGTGTCATTGCTAAACTCAAATTCATAAATTCATCAATCAATTGGAGTATAATAGAAGCTTGTCAATTTAAATTTGATTTTTAGATGCCTAGTGACCATGTTTTATGGCATGTTAGATGGATGATAATGAAAATTACAATGTCATGATCTTGCCTCAATAAACATGCTAATGATTTAAAGAATGCATGCTTATATTCATTAGCAAACTTTTGAAAGTTCACTAACATCTCAAAAAGTGTGTTGTCGATTTAATAAGCATGTTATAATCTTGAAAATTATTATTAACTCAAAAAGTGTGATATATCGAAAAGCTTAAAAATCAAAATGTACATAAAAGGCTACCACCAAATCCGTAGCACTTGTATAAAAACATCAAGCCTTTATCCCACAATGTGGGGTCAGTTACATGAATCATTTTTCTCCATTTTGTCATGCTAAGAGTTAAATTCTAATCTAAATTCATAACACTCGTACAAGCTGACAAAATTACACATACGCCACTGGATCTGTAATATACATACAACTGATACAAGCACACATAATGTGTTACTTTTAAAATTTAAAATTTGAAACATTGCACATACACCATGGTATTCACAACACTCATACAAACGGACAGAAGGTGTTTCTTGAATTTAAAATCAAATATTGTGCATTTCTAATGACAATAACTTACGCAAAAGAAATATTTAAATATTTTTAAAATATCCCTCATGCATAGAATAGAATTCTCTACATTTATATATAAAGCATCGAGCAAGGTGTTGATGCCTCTAAGGCGAGTGCAACAACATTGGGAAGCAAGCGACTGGCCCGAGAAGAGTGTTATTGCCTTGAGAAATAAATCAGTAACTCTAGAAGTATGCACATTAACTTATCAAGAATTTTAAAACTAATATGTGGTCCAAAAAATTGCATAAACATATAAATATAAAGTCTAAGAATGTTGCACGGGGAGCTTCTTTTCTAAAATGCCCCTAAAATTTAAAAGTAAATTATTTTTGCAACTAAATTTTGATAAAAATGTGGAAACTCAAATGTACAAAAATCAAATATTCAATTAGAATTTATCATTTAAATTTTAAAGCAAAAATCCATCTATTATACGCAAACATTTGTTAAAGATGATAAATTTAAGAATTTGAGAATACCTTCAGCTCAGAAAAAGCAAAATGTCTAATTGAATTTATCAATATGATTCATTTTCAGATGATTTACTCGCTAGTGAGGATAGTTTTTTTTTGTTATAAAAGCATCATTATATCACAGTTAGGGGCATAGCACGTGCCCTCGGCCTCCCCTCTTTCTGCTAGTTAAGATTGACTAAAATTTATCGCTTTAAACAAACATCAATCCCAAGTTTACAAGGTATCTTTGGACGAAGCAACCTATGGCTGCTAACAAGGATCATTTAGTTAGATTGTGTCAACTATCTCCTCTGACTAACTAAATAAGGGATCATGACGACCTGGGATGTTGGAACCATAGGATCTTGCTCCGGTTTGTCATTATTCCCCCCACCATCCGCTTAATTTGAGTATACAAATAATAAATTATAATATTCTAAAAATTCATATGCTGATACTATATGCTATGTACTACTTACCTGTTTAATGACTAACCTTAATCGAAAGTGCTCTCTCGTCATCGAAATTAATAGCTAACCATAGGTGATTGCGTTTATGGGGAACTTACAACTATATTATAAAGTCCTCACAAAAATGAGAGTGAAATTTTTGGGTAGTGCTTTATATCAAACTCAAATTCAATTTGCCTTCTGAAAATTTGACCTAAAACACTGTTAAAACTCTCCTGAAAGAGGGGAGGTCAAGGCACAAAATTTTGGAACCAGCATTCTCAATTTGTGATAAATATATTATACAACACGATGAATAATTTGTACAACATAATTATTTTAATCTAATGAAAACTTGAAAATTCTTCTTTATTTGATTAGAATGTACAATCATGTTCATGATGTATGTTAAGTTCTATTGATCAATTGATCGTACGTACTATACGAATGAGAATCATATGAACATGTTATATGTTTTTTCATACTTTACAAATATTTTGTAATATATAATGTTAAAAAACATTGGTAATTGATGTGATTTCAATTCATATTTGTTTAATTTTAATTTGATTGGTAATTATGAGCCATAAAGTGTTTAATGAATCCTTAGCTTGGCAAGCCAAGAATTAGACTAAGAAAATGAATCTTAAGTTTATCAAAATTTCTATGGGAGTGTCGTGGCACTGGACGAAGTGGCCCCGTGATATTCAGCTCTCTGTTTAAAAGATAATTTTAAGAAGGTGTTGCAACACCAAGATCTCAGCTTAGCATCACTGGGTAGGTGAGGGTCATAGTACCATTCCAAAATAATAGTTTTTAAAATAATAAATATTTAAAACCATTTGTTAAATTCACTTCACCCCAGCCCTTTGCGAGGAAAAGAGGAGGATAAGCGAATGAGAAGAGGAGATAGAAAAGGAATATGCGATTTAGAGACCAAAGCTTGGGTTTTTTTTGTTAGGCAGGTTCAAGATATTATAAAGCCCAAAGTAAACTCTAAGAACTCTTGAAGAATTCTGGTGTCACTGGGCATCGGGCATAATTCCGGCGTCACTCGGGCATCGAGTAGAATTCCGGCGGTGATCGTGGAGTTTCCTCCCTCCAATCATTCTCTATTTCTTCTCTTTTTTTTTTCTTGCTTGTTCTTGCTTAAGGTTTAGGGTCCCCTCTCAAGAGAAATGAGAGGTCTATTTATAGATATTCTAGAGTGGCATGACCTGTAAATAGGTGAGAGAACAGGGGTAAATAGGGAGTGGTCGGATGGACAACCGATATTGAATCCCTTGATCGTGTACCGTTCGTTAGACATTTAAAGGTCTTAATAATGTTGGAATTAGACGATCTTGGGCTTGTTGGATTTGTCTCGTCGAGCCGCTCGATTCAACTATAAGAACGTCACATTTGGAAATCGTTTGGTAACTTAAAATTGTGGTTAGAACTTTCCAACAATGCTCCGAGTCCTTGATTTGGACTCATTTGGGCTCGGATTGAGTCGAATTTGGTTTCGTTGGGTTTATATTTTTGAGACACTCAGTTTGACTATAAATTTGTTGAAATCAGAGTTCAGATGATCCCATATTTAATTTTTGAAGTTTCCAGCTTGATTTTGCCTCAAGATTCATGCCTGATCAAGATAATTTTTTGATTATACATCAGCCTTAAATGTTAGAGTAAAGAAAATACCATGCACACAAGACTTAAATGTGAATTTGCTTAACCAATAATATATGTGATTGTCAAAATTCTAACATACAATGAGCTTGTGTTCTAACACAATCCTCTAAACTCTATCTCCTGACTATGACTTTGTAGTCACCATAGCATGACATTGGAGGAGTTCTAATATGTGAAAGTGCACTATTAATGTGTAAGGGCCCTATATATTTTGTTATACCCTCAACTGTCTCGTGTGAATGAGAGAGAGATTATGACCCCACTTGTTGAAAGCTGGTTTGGGAGGTTATGTTGTATTGTCTATTCTAATTCTGGCACCACTTGATATATGTGGGTGTGAGAGGTTAAATGAAGCTATAAGTGGAAGTGAATTTATAAAAAGACATAAGCATATGTGCATTATAATCATGCATTACATATTTTGATGATTGAAATGGATCAATTATAAGTGATATTATGAATTAAATGTTAATAATTTCTAAATCTTTGCACAAACTCTGATAAAATGAGAAGTCTGATGAATGTAACTACACGTGTTGTGTCATATCTAAAACCTTTGTAAATGTATTAATGTAACTGCAAAAAATATAAATAATAACTCCAAAATCAAGTATACCTTAAAATCATAAAAAATTACAATCTATCAGTACTTTACTTATCCTTTACAAGTTATTAAGTTATAATTAAATGGTTATTTAATATTTAAATAAATATTGACATCTTTGATGGGTTAGAGAAACAAGTATACTAAGTTAGTTATGCTCAATCTATGAATCTTTCTAATATTTCAAGAAAGGGAAAGAGATTTGTGGAATATGAAAGGGTAGAGGTATATTCTTCTAGGTACGAGTTATTAAGGTTGTTGCGTGCTAGAAAATACGTGGCGGTAGAGTTTGTAAATTCGCGTCCGAGAGTTGCACATATATTTAACACACAAGAAGGAAAATGAAAGAACACCGGGATTTATACGTGGAAAACCCAAAAAGGGAAAAAACCACGGGGCCTTTCCTAGTTGTGAAATTCCCTAGTGTTTTTGTAAATTACAAGAAACTGATTCGTCCCACAAATTGGGACGATCATATTACAACTTGAAGCAAATTTACAAAGTTTTGTAAAATCCCGTCATTTCCCAAACATCCGACAGAGTTCCGGTGTATTCAGGCGATGGGAAGAGCTCCGGCGGTGGTCGAGGAGGAGAGGATTCGCATTTTCCCCTTTTCCTTCATCTTCTCTCTCTTCACTTGAGTCCCCCTTGTGAAGAATGAATGCTCTATTTATAGTTTTTATGGAGTGGCATAGCTCGTAAATAGGTGTGAGATTACGGGCGAATAGGGAGTGGTTTGAATGGACGACCGATATTGAACCCTTCGATCGTGCACCGTTTGTCGGACATTTGGAGGCTTTAATGATGTCGGAATTCAGCGATCTTGGGCTCGTTGGATTTGTATCGTCAAGCCGCTCGATTCGAGTATAAGATCATTAAAATTAAAGACCGTTTGGTAACTCAAATTGCATTTTTAACCTTCCAACAGTGTTTTGGGTCCTTGATACGGACTCATTTGGGCTCAGATTGGGTTGAACTTGGTGTCGTTGCGTTTGTATTTCCGAGACTCTCAGTTTGACTGTAGGCTCGCTGAAATCGGAGTTCTGGTGCTTCTAGATTTAATTTTTGAAGTTTCCAACTAGCTTTTTGCCTCGAGATTCTTGCCCGATCAAGATAAATTTTTGAGAACATATCAAAGGTATTATTTTGTAATTCAAATTTTTTTATTTACAAATTAAAAGTAAAACCGATTATATATATATATATATATATATGAATGTGCGCGCACATATTTGTTTAGATGTGATGAAATGAATTGTGATCGCACAATTGTTATTATTTGAATATTGGAGTAGCTATGGCTGTTTTTGTTGATGATTGAGTGGTTAATTTAAGTCTAGGCTTTGAATCCTTCCAAGAAATCATATGACATCATATATTTAGCTTTATTTGATCTTGATTCGATTCATGGATTTGTTGATTCAAAATAGGAAAAAATTATTAAAGTTTGCACAATACAAATCAGTTCATACAATACGATCAGTTCAAATTTATATTTACCTGTTTATAAAAATTCAAAATAACAAACATGTTCTATTATGTCGTGTAGTACGATTAATTCTCTTTTATTTATCTATTTTCATTTTAATTAAGATCATTTGATTTATTATTAATGTTATAAATGATAATACAATACAATCAAGATTGTATAGTATAATTTCTCAGAGAAATAAAGGGATATTTATTAATTTTCATTTTTTCTTATTTTAATTCTCACTTGTGAGTGTGTGCTTTGTTTTTTAAACAATTTACACTTATGACATAGATTGACTAAAAAAACATGCACTAATAGTTTTTTATGGACTTTTCTTTTGCAATTTTGAGCTCCATTAATTATTCATGCCTCTTGTTAAATATTACTATCTGATGCCTTTTACCTTAAATGTTAGAATAAAGAAAATACCATGCACACAAGACTGAAATGTGAATTTGCTTAGCCAATAATATATGTGATTGTCAAAATTATAGCATACAATGAGCTTATGTGTTCTAACAAAATCCTCTAAACTCGATCTCCTGACTATGACTTTGTGGCCACCATCTTCTAACTATGATCTGCTATCTCCATCACCCAAGTAAGATCCTCCGACCAACTTCTACCTGTTATAGCCGACCAATCATGGTCACCCAACTATAAACTATCGAGCACTACCTCTCGATTACATTTCTTCAACATCCTTCCCTTGATAAGGTTATCCAACTTCAATTGCTTAGTTATGGTGATTCAACCTTTGCTTAATATATGGTTCTCTGACAATTGTTGTTGTACTACAATCCCCAATCTCTCGTCGCTAGGCTGTGATCCTCAAATAATTGTTATTCAATTATGATCCTTTAATCTCTATCACTTGAATACAGTCATTTGACCTCCTTGCAAAACTATGATCTTCCAACCATTATGATCCTCAACCTACATTAATGCCCATTGACTTTGTCACTTGTTGTTGACAATATTGTTAATGTGTGTCATCGACCTTAAGATTACTGCACACCATTAACTTTTGACTCATGCTGTTAACACCATGATTTATATCAAGCTTCTTAGTATACTCTCCTCCTCAAAGGAGTATAACCAAACAAACATGCAAACTCATGCCATTGCTTATAAGGTTTATGTAACCCAGAAGATATATTTGTGAAGCAATTTTAATAGGTCCAAACATTTTACTTTTTTTCCTTTAAGCTTTTTAACATATAATATAACCTTAAGTTTCATATGAGTTAGAGTTGTATTCCGACTTTTGTATGCATGTGTTGGACCTTTATATAATAAAAAAAAATCAATTATATTTTTCTTTATTGCCATGAATCTTGTAACACATAATAAATTTTAATAATTAATATTACTTAATTAAAAATATATACTTTTAAGTTAATTAATATTATTTTTATTTATGATTTAGTTTTTCTAAAAATATGTTATTATTTAATTGGCTCAACGAATTACTAATTGATTATATGTTGACATTTTAGTTAGATTATTTATAATTAAAATTTTTATAATAAAATAAATATAATTAAATACTTCAACCATAAAATTTTAAACTTTAAAATACATGGTTAGATAATTTACTATAATTTAATTAAATTTAATATTTATTATATAAAATAGTTTTCTGAATTTATCCCACATGATTCTCTAAATTTGGATTTACAAAATCGTACTTCACTACTTGCAGGCAACACAGCCGAAGCGCACTAAAAACGATCCTGGTTGGGAGTGCCGGGAAATGCGGCCCGTTGGCGTCGCCTCCGGCGCTGCACCCTTTTACCTTCGTGACCTTTCCCTTTCGTCGCCTACCTTAACCTCGTTGAAACCCTCGCCGGCAACTTGCCTTCACAAAGAATTGAACACTTCAGAAGAAAAATATGCGGCTATGCACCGCCGCTTGCCTCGCACTAGTAGATGCTGCCCGTGCGGAAGAAGGCATCTTATCGGGGATTGCGCGGCGGCTTGGGCAGCTCTGCTTCCTCTTGTTTATGTAAAAGCGGGGAATGGCTTAGCCCTTGACGCGAATGTGAGAAATCTTTTTAAGGCTAAAATAGTTCTTATCCATTTGTTTTTAATATATTTTTTTTGGTCCGTGTGCGGAACTTGCTCTAGGGTTCTATGGAGAAGTTTCGTCCAGCGAGGCCAGATTGGTATGAGGAATTATTTGCCAAGGCTATGGAGGAAGGCATGAGGTCTTATGAAGCTGAGGTTAGTTCACTGCTACCCTCTTCTATTTGTTCGTTTTGATACCATGCAATCCATTGCAAGTATAACAGATTGTATCACTTGTATGCCAAAGCAAAATAAAATTGGGAAAATTTTAAGGATAGAAGGATGTCGAGGGATGAATGTTACACCCCAGTCAACAGACATGAGCATTATAATGGGATATGAACTTCTGCGCTGTTTGGGATGGGGTTGAAGAAAGAAGCAGAACAGAAGAATGCATATTCAAAACTGCCTCACTAGAAGCAGAACCGAAGGCAGCCAGATAAGGTGATTTTTGCTATTAATTTTCACCCCGCTATCACATTAACAGTTACTCTTATATAGAGAGAAGGAAGGTGGAGAATCATACCTGAGTTGATTCTGTTATTCCTCTACGGTTCTGATGGAAAAGTTGTAAATAAATGAGTGATGAAAATCACCTTTGTTGCAGGATTAACATCCTCTTGCAACTCATTTTAATCACATTTTCTATATTTTAACAGGCCCCCTCAAGTTGATGCAACATTGGCTGTTATCAGCTGGTTTGGTAGAGTCTTAAACCAAGTGATAGGTAGAGACTTAATAAATGTATCAGCAATCTAGTCTTGAGTAGCAATGCGTCGAACTTGAATTTGCTTGGCTTTGATAAAATCAAGGATAAAATGAAAATCAACTTCTATATGTTTGATTCGAGCATGAAAAACATGATTGTTGGCTAGAGCGATAATGAAAGCATTGTTGCAATTGTACAATACAGTGGAATGTTTGGTGAAATATCAATGCTGAAGTCAATAAGCAATCATTGTCGCCAGATAATTTTAGAAGAGGTTAAAGCTAAGGCGCGATATTATGCTTTTGTTGATGAGCGAGCTATAATGGGGTTGCTTCTTAACACTTGAGGAAATAGGGGGGTTGGTTAAAAAGTTGTAGTAGCATGAAATTGATTTTCAATCTTGTGGTTCTCCAGCCTAGTTATAGTCAACATATGTTCTAAGTGAAAGTGAATCACAATATAACAACAGTCCAAAGTTTTGCATACCTTGGATATAGTGAAATAACTTTTTAAGAGCATAAAAAATCACTATTTAGAAGTCTTATGCATATGTTGACACACTTGATTTATAATAAAGGTAATATCTGACCTCATGATTATGAGATATTACAATGAACCTACTAAATGTCAATAAAGAGTAGGATTAGGAAGCTCAACTTGTGAATTTGCTATCAGGGGTTTAAGTAAGTTGCGTGTTAACACGGATTTGGTATTAGTCATACCAGCCCTAAGTAAAAGATCTTGAGCATATCGGTTTTGATGGAGGAACGTACCATAGCTAGTTGGCAATGCATGAATTCCTAGTTGATGATGCCAAGACCTAAGGAATCGGTTGCAAGTGATATTGACAGGTGATGCTTTGGTTTAATTTGGTTTGTTTCACTTTCACTCCACAATTTTTACGCATTGGCTCTAAAGCAGTTCCATCTGATTTGTTTTTGAAGTTATGGCTTAACAACACTGGAATAGAAGCCTTAGTATTGCATATACTGTTGTAGTTTGTGTTGTATTTACTCTATAGTTGAGATGCTTTCTTTCACTTTGGTGAAGGTTGCAGGCTATAAAGAAGACCTTTTTAGGAGTTTTACAGGAACTAGTAAGAAAGTATTGGAGCTTGGTGTAGGCACAGGTCCTAACTTCAAGTACTATGCACATGCTGATGATCTTCATGTTGTTGGCGTTGATCCAAATAAACAAATGGAAAAATATGCTCGAGGCGCAGCTTTAGCGGCTGGGTTACTGCCAACGAGCTTTACTTTTATGCAAGGGGTATGTTGTTTTTCCAAAAGAGAAAAGTTGGGATATTCTTATTCAAATTTGGTCAGGATGGATTTTCTAGTTATTAAATTGATTTTGAGATGATTGTAATACATGACCAATCAATCAACTCTTGTATTGTGCTCAACTCAGAGCAAATTCAATGATTAGGAAATCCATCATGACTAAATTTGAGTCATAATATCTTGACTGAATTTTTTTTTTTTTCAATTCCTACCTAAGAAGTCAGAAACTATCTTTTGAATGAGCTCTGTTGTCTTTTAATCTAGTATGGGGTAAACTTTTGGAATTTATATGAAATATATTATCATAAAGTGTCATCATTGTCACCCACTTGCCCATAAACATATGAAAAAGATACATAGACAGGTTGTTACTTTTTTCGATATATCTAGCCACTTTAATTCAGACACTCGGAGTAAATATTTTGTTTATGATAGTTAATTATTAGTTAGATAATACGATTTGGCATGTTTGTATTTTCTTATTTTCTTGTTGAATATCTTTCAAATTGTAAGAATAATATGACTTGTTCCATTTTCTTTATTTCTTTAATTAATGAAACAAATCTCCTGGTAACCCAAAAGAAACTTTGTCCAATTCAAATAATTCAATCCTTTTATATGCTTTTTAATTTATAAGAAAAGTTATAAGAAAAGTTATAAGAGGTTTTTATTCGTTAGATTCAGATTTCTCTTGAGGAATATTGCACTAGCATGATAGTGTCTCTCCTTTAGCTCCTACAGCTAGGCGGAAAAGCCCTTATAAAATATTTTCCACCAACCTGGTACGGCAGAGGATCGTAATTCTTTTTCACCCTCTTGGTGAGGCAGAGAACCTGTAATCCTTTTCACTCTTCTGTTGATGCAGAGAACCTATAATCCTTTTCACCCACAAGGTGAGACAGATAACTTGGAATCCTTGTCACCAAAGAATCTTCTTCTCAAAACTTCCCTCAAGAAAACCTTGACGCATGGAGGAACTTAGGTGTAAGTTCGCCGGAGCAACTGTGTGGAACTCCCTCTCACACTCCCTCAAACCTACAAACCCTAAAAACTCAATTCTGTCTTCTCTGATCGTACTATATGATTTTTTGATCGTATAATACGATTAGTTCAATATATCCTTGTTAGTATTATATGAGTAGTAAGGAGTTGTACGACTAGTTCAAGTATTTGAGCTGGTCGTCCTATATGATATGCTCATCGTCTGGCACGATTGGTACAATCAAATTGGATTATCGTCCCATATGATTGTCGATGATAATTATCGTCCCATGCAAGGATCTGGTCGTACAGTTTGATTTGTTCAATCGTACAGTACAATCTTACTGGACCAATTAATCCAAAATCGATCCCTAATTATATGTTAATTCAGACATGATTTAATAAAATCGTACAATAAGATACCCATCGTAAAGTACGATTAGTATATATTTTGTATTTCAAAATATTACTTAAATTATGATTGACGACTAAGATCATGATTTCAACTGATCGTAATGTATAATCAAGATCGTCAAGTACGATTAGTTCAAATAGCTTTAATTACACAATTAGCCATTTTAATAATTTTATGAGTAGCTGATCATACAATACGATTAGTTCATTAAATTACTTTTATGGTTTTTTCTCTCTATCTCATTCCGATGAGTGTGTGTGTGCATGGTCACCAGGATAGCATACATCTTTACAGGATATGACTCAAGAAATTGAAAAAATACATTAATGAATTTTACAATCTCTTTCAGCATATCCTATTCTACCCAATTTTGAGCCCTAAATCTTCATTGAATGATGCATGATGTACTTGAAATGTTAGTTCACACAAAAGCTCGGGAGCCCGAGTTGCAACATAATACACCAAAGGAAGTTGAATTGTTCAAAATAAATAGCTTATTTTTGGAAGATGCATGACAAATGAAAGACTCACTTGTGGAGGTGCAAAATTATCAATATTCACTGCGAAATCAATATTTCATTAAGGCCATAACACCCACTTAAGGAATATTATTTGGAATTGATTTTGATCTTATTTGAGTTGATTGGACAAAATATTGCTTAAAAGTTCTAGATGATGCAAGTATGAAATCATTCAATTATGTGTGATAGCTATGAGAGTGTAATGATTGAAATATCAAATTTCGGGCTTATTGCATGCTATATAATTTCTCATACTTCAATAACTCCATCAATCCCATTGTTGTCTTGTCATTGTATACCCAAGTAAGTATGATGGTGTGGTTGAACCAGAGCATGATTATGAGCCTGATGATCTTATGCCTAAAGATGAGCTTACACTAGAGATTGAATAAGAGACATTGACAAAGGTTGGTTTATTATACCTAAGGAGTCTCTAGTCACTTTTGTTACTTGCCACACTGATAGTGATCTAGCATACAATATAAAGATAAGCTCAAATGTAAATCATACTAAGCCTGAATGATATGCAAGTGCATGCACTGATCAAGTAATAAAGTTTAGAGTAAATGTAGTCCAACGAGGAGTTTCTATCCTTAAAAATTCCTTACTACTATCTAGTAAAATTGCAAGATTTATCTTACCAAATACAACAACAACATCTGCCACACTTAACTTAGTATTATGCTTCTCTTTTAATGGCCAACATTCAGCACCATAAAACATTGCAGGCCTCACTACCAAATCTAAAGAGAAATTATTTTCTAATGAGCTATCGCAAATGCTTAAATTTAAAATTTAGTAAATGAAAATGTCTTGAACTTATGATGGCAAATGATGCAATATTTTTTTAAGCTGACTCTTCTACGTTATCTTGTGAATTAGAGCATATAAACCCTTAGATCTTTGTCGAGCTTGTATGAGTTCGAAGCAAGGTTTTCACCCTACTACAATTGTTATATCTCCTTAGACTCCAAAATCTTATTCATCTTATGTATGGGCATGAAAGTTTTCTATTTCAATTCTCCTATTTGTTCCATCATTCCTCTATCAAGGCAATGATTCATACTAGGTATTAAGTTCAATCATGACCAATGCAAAAACTAAATTAAGCATGAGAGTAATTAAAAACAACATTCAATCATTATGCAAACTAGAGTCTACTTAAGAAAAAACATGCATCAATACACGTCACAACTCCAAAACTTAATCAGCCAACCATGAAATTGAATTCACTCAAAACAACATTCATTTTATAAATAAAAATGAAATACAAGAGTTTAAATGTGTAAGATTGCACACAGAATAGCTTTTACAAGCAATTACAAATAGTAGCGGTTTCCTGATCGATACAAAAAATGTCTTTGGTGCCACGACGCTTGAACAGGTTGCGCCGAGGCGTTGAAAAGTGAACTAACGTTTCAGCGCAGCTTACTTTTCTTCGTCACGGTGCTGGGCTGGATCAACGCGACGTTTCCTGAATGAACTCCTCTAATTTCTCTGCCGTAGAATTGTAGCGATTTGGCGTTGCGGCGCTAGTTCAGTGTTTCAGTGTCAGATTGTCTGCGAATGTTGCGACGCTTAGTAGCGTTGGGGTGCTCCATGAGGCGGCACAATGGTGTTGAATTAATTCCAATTTTATAGAGAACATCTCCGATGTAGTGCTCGTTTCCTTTCTTCGGGAGTTGGTGGCGCTGCAATGCTTTTGTATGTGAAACAGTGGCGCTGATTTGTTTTGGAATTTTTTCGAGGCTATGGGCGCCACGATACTCTGGTATTGGCACTGCGGTGCCATAATCTAGCCTTCTGTGTTGCGGCGCTCGAGGCACTTCCTTGATTTTCATATTTCAGTCTTTTTCACTTTAATTTCTTGCATAACTATAACCAAAACAGAGATTTTCTTTGAGATTATTTTTAAGAAGATGCATGATACTTTGGAATATTAGGATCCAAAGCCTCCACACTTTGTTTTTCATGTCTAGCATGTGCATATTAAATTTTCAAAGATGTTCATGAGTTAGTTCATTTACCTTATCGTCCATGGCCACTAGACTTCCAAGCAAATTCCTTTTCTGTAACTCTTCAGGTGAAGAGTTTTATCAAGTCCAAGTGGATCGATGCACATAATAAATTAGGGCTAGGTATAAATTAGGACTAGGTTTATATCTATATGTTGGAGCTTATTTTAACTAAAATTAGCATTATTTATTTTTTACTTATATTTGGTTTGAGTTTTAAATTATTTAGGATTATATTTGATTTTAAAATATTTGAAATATATGTGTTACCCTATTTATAGGAATAGGGATTCCTAGTTTATATTTTGAATCCGTTGATTGATGAATTTTAATTAAAGACTTCTCTCTTATCCACTCCTTTCTTCTACCCAACGGATTCCGATTTCTTCTTTCGCCGCCGCTCGCATATCTATTCCTTGTATTTCCTTGTAGGTTGGAGAAGATTTACCTGTGGAAGATGGTACAATGGATGCTGTTATTGGCACACTGGTATTATGTTCTGTTAAGGATGTCAATTTGACGTTACAAGGTAGCAGATTTCCTGTTCTTGTCTTTTCAATAATTCTTATTAGTATTTGGTTCTTTATTTAGATTTATTTTCTGTGCATACCCTGTTTTTTTGATGGGCATGAGAAATCTTGAAATTAGGATGGCATTAACCATCGGTGAAAGAAAGAAAATTTTAATTAATCATGGAA
Source organism: Dendrobium catenatum (assembly GCF_001605985.2). Taxonomy (NCBI): domain Eukaryota; kingdom Viridiplantae; phylum Streptophyta; class Magnoliopsida; order Asparagales; family Orchidaceae; genus Dendrobium; species Dendrobium catenatum. Next base: position 150,826 of record NW_021319478.1, read on the forward strand.
GCCTTCTAATTGATCGCAGAAATTTAACACCACTTGTAATGCATGACCTCCTAGATTAATCCATGGTCAAATCACTCAAACCCTTACGTCTCCTCTGAACTTTTGGTTTCCTGGACACTGTTGTTTTCATGTTCATGGTAGAAAACACTTGAGTATTTGTGCTTAGAGTTGTTGGCTATATCACATTCAAAATTATAAATTTTTTAAAGGCTTTTTCAGTTGCGTTTATTAGAGAGCTACACATCTTTCTTCAAGCCTGTTGGCTATATATTGAAACTTTGTACTTAATTATGAAGGCTTTATCATATACCATTGCAAGTTTAGGATGGACTTCTTAGATTCTGAGCTATGTAGTACTCTCATGACATTCTTATACGGATAAAACTAAAGTTTCGTTTGGTTTTTTCAAAAGCAAATTTGATGAATTTGATAAACATGCCTATAAATTTACCTTTAGCACTTACCTATAACTTGATGAATATACGGATTGAGTTATGGAGGAGCTCGCATTTCCATATAAGAGTATGATACTTTTATCTCGCACGCCACTACAAAAGCACAACCTCAGCACAGCTGTACCTACTGGAGCTTAAATACATGCCTGCAGATGTTGTTTGCCAGTATGTTGTTCTTGGTGATTGTTTTGATTTTAACAAAGATGTTTTTGATGTATTCAAAACTGAATAGAAACAAATTTTGTCCAATTATCTCTAGGTTCAAACCTCTTGGAAATGTCATTGCAGGTTTTATCATTCCAACACACAACTCATGCATGTTTCTGTTACCTGAATTCACTTTTCCTACTTTTTTAAAGCTGCAAGTTTTCTGGTATATTAAATAGAATATCCATGTTAAATCTATTATGATTCTTTATGTATGGAATGCAGAAGTGAAAAGGGTGTTAAAGGTTGGCGGTCAATATTTATTTATAGAACATGTAGCTGCTCAAGGTACTCTGTCTAATCTAATTTCCTTTTGCAATCTTCTAATTGTATTGAGAAGTCGAATCACGGTCCTTGTAAATCCAATCCTTTTATTACTGTGAAGATGGGTCTTTTCTCCGTTTTACACAAAGTATTCTTGATCCGCTCCAGCAGTTTTTTGCCGATGGATGTCATCTCACACGAGAAACAGGAGAGCAGATTTCACATGCAGGTTTCTCTGATGTGAATATTAACATGACATATGTACCCACTATCTCGATCATAAGCCCCCATGTATATGGAATAGCCTGTAAATAATTCCAATGCAGCTCACTATTTAATAAACTGTTAATATTATGCTCAATAAATTATCCTTCTATGTGCTTTTATATTTTAAATTCTAAGCTGATCTGCCTTCCACTAATCTGTTCGGAATATTTGGATGAACATGCTGAATGAGGGAGATTGATACGTTAAAACTTTATTATGTTTGTCAAATATTGAGTCAATATATATTATGATTATGATATCTGAAGAAGGATTGCATAGGATTTAACATGCTTAGAATATTCCTTTTTGGATGAATGATCATATGACTGAGATAAAACCTTATATATCTGCTCCCATCACTCTCGTGATTATTATAACCTTTTTTGTTCCATCCTCCTCAATCGTCATCGAAGCCTCCATGTTCCTAAGGCTGCTATCTTCTTCGACGTCCTTCTTCGAAGACGTCGTTCATATCAGCCATCTCTATAGTCCACAGGCTGCCTCTGATGTCAACAGCCAGAGGAAGAGTATGTTGTGTGATTGTCAAATGGATATTCGGGTTAGGTTCGAGTCTAACTCGGATCTGATTGGGGTCCAATCGAGTTGATCATAACCCAATCCGATTTTGCAAACGGGTCGAAAATTCTAACTTAGATCCAACCCGTCTGGTTATCGGGTTGACCCGACCCGATCTGCTAACCTAAAATACCCCTAACGCTGGGGATCAGGTCGAGTGTGGCCTGCATGAGTGTGGGCGAGAGTCACGTTGCGTGTGTGTGGGCATGGGTGATTGGCCTGCATGAATGCAAACAGGTTTGGGATGTTTGGAATGTGTTTCTGTCTTTCTGCCACAGAAGGGGAGAAAAAATACAAAAAATAAAAAAGGTCAAAATATTTTAATATAAATTATATTAAAATAGAATTAAAATTTATTGAATTAATTTAAAATTAATTATATATTAAAATTCCATCTTACACTAATCTTAAAATAAATTTAATAGCTTTTAATATTGTTCTGTTATAGTAAACTTGAGTTACGACAGCAAACTCTGACACAAAATCTTTTTCTTGAAAAATCATATATATTTAAGAAATATTTCACTATTATTTATTTATTTATTTTTTTCAAAGAACAATAACGTCTAGCATAGATTTCATAGAAAGATTTTTTATTTGAACGAGAGGTGTTTGTCGCACCCACGTTTGCACCACCAATCACCGCATTGTGACAGTCAACGGGCTTCATATTATTTGATTATAATTCAATTGCAGTTTCTTAAAACTTTATTTTTTTTATTATTTTGATTTGAATATCATTAAGTTAGTTTATTTTATATTATTTTGCGTGTTATCTTAAATTGCTATGGCGGTGCCAATAAACTCATCTTTCAATGTTTGATGCAACGGTTGCCTTTAGATTTCAAGCTTTTTTTTTTTTTGGGAAATAATTTCAAGCTTTTCCCACACAAAGAACAAAAGTCGCACTTTAAACATATATTATATTAACTATAAATATCAACACAGAAAGCTAGCAGAAGAAGAAATGGAGAAGCTATCAACAGAGATTAATCTATGGTTCTTCATCCTCCTCTCTTGTTCCCGCAAACTCTCCTCAAAACTCCTATCTTTTCCTTCAAAGAAAGCAGAGTCTGAAACAGAGGATCAAGCCAGCATTAGCATGCAGGAAATTAACAATGTCATGAAAAATATTGGACTTCCTTTCCATGATAATGAGTTCATGAAGAAGACGGTATGTAAGACAGAAGAAATTACTGCTCTGTTTCAGGATCAAGAACCGAGCTTGGATGAAGCAAAGGAAGCCTTTGCAGTTTTTGATGAGAATGGCGATGTCCATGTGGATGCAGAGGAGTTGCAGAGAGTTCTTTATAATTTGGGATTTGGAGGGGAAGGCGAAGCAGGATTTGAGTTGGATTCATGTAAGAAGATGATTGCATTGTATGATGAAGATGGAGATGGGCTCATTGGGTTCGATGATTTTGTCAAGTTGGTTGAGGGCAGCTTTTGCTGATTCTTTTATTATTATATTATGATTGATCATTTTTTGAAATGTGATTAGATTTGTAATTCTAACTTATGAAAGTAAGGAAAGCTTCATTTACTTTGTAATTTGCATTAAGAGTCGTGTAAATTTTCTAATCAAAGCTTATTTTTTATTTATTTTTCATAAAAAAGTGTAGTTCTATGTTCTTTTCGAGTTGTTTTTAAGAGAAGAAAAGACAGAGAAGCAAGCTGTTCATTTAAGGTTGTGTTTTGGTTATTATGGTCAACTGCAAACTATGATATGCCAAGAAATGTAATAAGCCAAATAAAATAATTAAGTTTCTATCTTGTTTGGAGAATAGTTCAACATACTTTCTGAGAACATAGCAAAAAGCGAAATTCATATAAATGATTATTATTATTATTTCTATTTGGCTTGAAGTAAAATAAATGCAGTGCAAAGCTCAATGACGATGAAAGATGACAGGTGACAACAATTGTGGGGTCGGCAATGTCAAGTAGAGGGCGCAATGGGTTTAAATAATTTTAGAAATCGATCGAATGTAACGATTTTCAAATACGCTCAAATTATATATAAAATTCACCTAATCAAACATAAGAATAATTCATTTGCATTTATTTAAAATGCGTTATATTATAAATGCAACCATCAAATGACCGTTAAGAGAGTAAATAGAATATTTGAATTCAAATAGAACGACATTACTAATTGAAAAGTAAGTGCAAGATCACACATTTCACAGATAAGTATCATTTCATTTCCACTATGAAAAACTATATTTACAGAGCATAAAAACCTCAGGGATGAGCAAGCCTCCTCATCTATATGGTTGCTTTCCCACATCTACATTAGTGAGCCTAACCATCATACATAAGAAGAAAATACAACCCTCTGAGCATTACCTCAATAAATCTATTGCTAAAAGCCTAAAAATAGCTACCAAATGGGGGAAAAAGAACAAGTTAACCTGAGTGCAATCATCTCTGTCGTCGAATAATGGTCAGACTGTCCTGAATGTTAGTATACATATGTTGTGAAGTCTGAAAACTCGTCGATGAGAGTCCTCTGTATGCTAACATACAGAAAAGTGATCACGGTTCTCTGAACATTGTGAAAATGCTTCTTGGTGATCAGTTCATTCACCGCAACATCTAGGCTGGTTCGTCTCCTGAAGCTTCTGCCAAAGGCACAGCATCTCCCTGGGCTGCTGGTAATGGGCAACTAGGTAACCCTCTTCACATCCTCCAATATGAATCCTGTCATCATTGACATACTTAACATCCATTCCTCTCTTCTTCATATCGTCCGTCCAAATGCCCATTGCCACATCCTCCAGTTTGAACATCTGTGCATGAACATATCAATTTAGTTTTCATTCAGATAAATATAAAGAATTAACAATTTATTAACTGTCTTGTAATGACAAACAACATAGAAAAAGAAGGTAAAAACTTGGGACAATCTAAAAAAAAAAAACCATAAACTGAAAGAGGCAGACATAGTTAAAGAATAGAGGACATCTAACCTTTAATCGTCCCCTTTTATGTTGCATGTAGACTGCATTTGCTATGTCTTTGGACACCACATAGCCAGGTCCATGAGCCCAAGGAGGATAACTCTGACCAGGCCATTCCTTCAAGAAATTATGCTAGCATTAGAACCTGAATTCTACCTTGTCAGGTAAATTAAAAGGCTATCTTTACCAAAAGAGAAGGACCAAATTTAAAATAAGGTATGTATAGTTGTATAATTTAGCTCCTTTCAACTATCAACTAGATGTCTTTGGGTATGGTATATTACAGTGGCCTGGGTAATCAAAAAGCAACTTCCCAGTCACCGTAGATTGAGAGTGGCTCTCATCCACCGTAGATTGAGAAAAACACTATGTGATTAGTTATATACATTATGAAATTCATGTTTTTAAATTTTCAGGTAACTATTTGTATTATAGACTCTTTTCCCTCCATATTTTTTGGGAGTAAATCCTTTCACGCCCTCACATTAGAAATCTGGTTTTGCTATTAAGCCAGGGCCAGGGAAGCAAAAGGCCACAGCAGTGAGGAAGAACCACCGCTACAACAAACATAGCATTAGTTGAATGAAGCTAATGCATGGTCTAAAGCCTTCTTAGAGTAAGACACCTACAACATCTTAAGCCACATACATAGAACACACCAGTGATAGTTTTAGCTTTGGAAAGCCAATCCAAACCTTCTGTTATAAGAACTATTATATGAGATTTGTAAAAAGAAAAGTGTATAGCAGATATAGAAAACTACCTCAGGGCTTATATACCACTTGCTGTCAGGGTTTCGATTAGGTAGATCATCATTGCTGATACGCCCATACAGCAACCCATGTGTGACAATTGTCCTATTTAGGGAAGAAAGCATTTCATCTATTCGGACAAAAGCATCATCATCTGTCTTCATAACATACTTGGCTGATACTATGTTTGTCTACAATAAACCCAAAAAAAAAGTAAGGAGCCATACAAATTAGTTAGTTTCAACTTTCAAATCAAAATAATAATAATGATGATGATGATGAAAATAATAAATTCACCCCATAGATGCAGATAGCTACAGTCTTCCAAGTAATCAAGCTATAGTAGTCCACAAAAGGCATCAGCTGGATGTCTCCATAAGTCCCTGCCTCATTCCATAGTTCCTCATTCACCAGTTGGTTTTTGTGCTGTAAAAAATTTGATACATTCATAACTAGAAAACTATTTTATCACAGAAATTAAAGTTTATGCAGCTCTTCACATGGTAGATGGTACGACATCAGCATTATTCTTAGTACTGAAAAAGACTTGTAAAAGTTATGCAGTATTTCTGTGAACCAACTACTTCCATAAATGACAGATTTGAGGAACTCAGTTTTGAAGTTTAAGATTAGCAAAGTAACCACAATAAGATACTGACTAATTTGAGTGAAAATCAAACTCCAATAAAATTCCACAAGCAGCTAAAGAAAGAACTTGCAAACAATAAAATTTGAGTTCATATCAGGGACAACTGAAAGTTAACATCATTAATAACTTACCAGACCAACGAAAAAGCGCACAGCAACAATTCCAGAACGAACAGCAGGATATTGCATCCAAGTTCTCCTAACAGCCATTCTCTGTTTAAAATTGTTAGCAGTGGAAAATACACCGATGAACAAATCAACATCTTTATGAATGGGCAAAGGAGCAGACTTGAGTAATTCCAAGTCCGTGACATGCTCAGAATCCTCAGAAGTGGGTAAGCCACTAGCAAGGACTGATAACAGTTTAATATCTCCTAAAATCCTTGCTTCATTAACGAGCCATGGCTCCAAGGCCTGGTACAGCAAAAGGAAACAGGAAAAATGGACCAAAACAAAAGGAAAGAGTTAGGAAGAGTACTTCGAAGGTAATCTCCGAAAATATTCATTATTCAGTAATGAAGGTACCTCACGGAAAGCAAAGGAAGTTATATGCTTCCCATTGACACTCATCTGTATCCCTTCTGTCCCTATTCTCAGCGTAGAAATTGCAAGATATCCTTGCTTGAAAGGAAAATATCTTCTGGGTTTAATGCCCTCATCTTTAGAAAGGTTCTTTGCTGAAGTATGAGAAGATAGTTTAGAAGTGAAGCTTTGTTTATCATCTCCGCCCACCACTTCACTGCATTGATCTAAATCATCAACTGTGCATGTAGAAATGTATAAAGAGTGAGTACAATAAAAACCAAAAACTTGAAACAACCTGCTGTGTTAGAAACCATCATATAGTTGATCTACAAGAATGAAGAACTATAGACAGATGAGTAAAGAGAAAAGGCCCCTTTGTAAGTAAATCTAACTTCAAATCAGATGACACTAGCAATACCTTTCTTATTATTATCAGGATCTGGTGAAGGACAACGCTCTTCTGGACCCCAGTCATTAGCTAAAGCCCACGTATTTTGAACAATCACTGGATTTTCCGTTATTTTATCACCAAGAAGCCGAACATTGTAATGCAGGATTATGGGAGGATCTTGTTCACCTGGAAGTGCTGTTCCCATCAAATCAATCTTGAAATTTCCCAGAATTCCTTGAGGAGTACCAATGACAGTCAGGGAAGAGCCCTGAACCAGTCCACAAGGAATCTTAAGCCTGAAATCACCAACAGAAAATTCTGAAGCATTCATTTTTATCACCGAATAAGGACACTGTTTCTCTTTTAGCCTTTTGCTTTTACTTCTATTTCCAGATCTAGCTAGCCTTTCATCTTCAATGGACGACATGAGCCCTTCCCATGCAGTTACAGCTTCTTTGACAGCCTCAACTGCCTGAGTTAGGCCTTCGGAATGATTAACCAAGTGAACCATATGTTTCCATGTCTGCAGAGACAGTAGTTCTTCAGCAGAAAGATTCAGTGGAATGGAAAGGTGGGACATTAATGAACCAATTGAGATTATTTCCGATTCATTCTTTGGATTTGGAACTACTACTAGTTCATCTACTCCAGCAGCCACCCAATGCAGATGTTGAGAATTGTTTCGAGAGAAAAGACTAGGCAGTGACATTTCCGCTAATGGATTTTCCACCATGCCATATCTTAGAAGCAGTAACACAAACAAAGACACTAAAATGAGACCTCCAGACAACTTCTTCATGTTTCATGGAACACTTTGTACCAATAGTTTTGAGGTTGTGCTTCATAAGCTGAACATGTGCACAGTTTTAGGGGATACTCAATAGCCAACAGCTATAGATGTGTTAAGTAGCATGTCAAAGAAAAAAATAATGTGTGCGGAATTTCCAGAGCTTAGAGAGTGCTATTCCCTGAATGAATGATTAAACCTCATCACCGAATTTAAATCTGCAATTTCAGCAAGCCAACTGTATTAGCAGGTAAGTAAATAAAAATCACTCAACTCAATTTCTCACATGCAATAGTTCAGTGCATTTATAGAAAACCATCCCACATTCGTTGATAAAAAACTGTCGGTCATAGGGACATTAATACCTTCTATTTGGACACTTTCATGAATGGAAAACAAACGAAGCACTTGAAGTGTAGTTGTAGGGAAAACTTGCTAGATGAAGGATAATCAACTATCTCGAGAACAACACAGACACAGGTGTTCAGTTTATTTAGTGCCAGTTGATTCAGACTAGTGATCTTCTTCCTAAGGTCACCCTTGGGTCAAGGATTTGCTGAGCCACGAGCTTCAAAATCATTCTATAACTAGTTCAAGAATCCTCTTGGTCACACAAGTTATCCTCCTACGAACTAACTTTGTAGTTTTGAGAAATTGCATGTGTTATAATTCTAAGTATAAATCTTACTTCTAGATGTTAGTTTACTTGATATTTTTGAGAAATTAGACTTTATGATGTAGTCAGCTTTTATTGGAATTGTCATTCGATTATTTAACTTGAAGCCATAATGCTGTCATGAAGTTAGAAGTCACAGTTATAATATGAAGTCTTCCTTGATGATGACGTCGAAATGATGACGAAGTTAGTTTGTGAAGTTTATTCAATATGAAGTCATTGATTGAGTATGATGTATGCATTCAGTGGACCAAAGGAAGTTGAACGCTCAGACTCCAAAATATGAAAAATAATGATTGAAAATCTTGATTCGGATATTTGACAATCACATTAATGACCGTGATGAGAGTTCGCATGAAATTATCACATTGACATGGCTTATGTCGATTGCGATCTTCCGCATTCTTTGCTTACAAATAAAACTTTCTCTCAATTATTTATCTGTCTACATTCTTCGTGCCCCTACTCCTTATGACTACTGCGCCGGTCATGCTTCCTATCTTCTTCTTTCATCTTTCTTCTCGAAAGTTCATGATACAAACGTGATTAGTTCCATGATGAACAGTTCAAGTGCATTGTCAAATCAAATCAGAGTGGAGGTTAACTTCTTCTGCTAATGAGAGGAACATAAAGCTACTTCTGCATACTACATCATAGAGAGGGATTTACTGTGAGAATTTGTAATATTTGTGAGTTCTCTAACTCACTTTCAGACTCAATATTGTGCTTCTATCTAGATAAGTTCAAACTTGGCTTACGATTACATATCTTCCCTGAAATCATCAAGATCCTAAACTTATTTGGCCTTGTCTCTATTCAAGGGATGCCGAACAGCTTTGCAAGTGCCACCTCCTTCATCATCTTCCTTCAAGAACAAAAGTTGAAGTGGACCCTGCACTCTATTTAGTAATATTTTCATTGTGAAAGGTTTGAAAGAAAACATGATTTTCTTTGCTTCTAGGTACACCTAAGAGGATGTTGGATCAAATGTTATCTGTAAAAATAAACCAATACCCAATTAGAGATATGGATGGAACCAAAAGCATATACAGGAAGAGAGAGAGGCCAAGTCTTGTGTGAATTAGCCTATGGATGACTTTATTGAACCCCCTGAATATAGAAGGGAAAGTCAAATTGATTCACAAAGGCAAATCACAGAGAGATTCAAATAAGAATGCTAGAGAGACTTCAATTAGACTTTCAGCATGAAATAGAAGATCACATGACTTTTGCGCTTAACCATCGAGCCCCAACTAAAAAGTGAGGGCCAAGATCAGTGGTACAAAAGTAGATACATAGCATAATTTAAAAAAAAAAACATTATTGTAATTAAATATAGCTTGTTGTATAGAGAACAACTCTAATTTGTAGCTAACTCCTAGTCTAGAACTTTGAGCAAATTTTGGATTAAGGCATACTACCTCTAGTTGGTTAATGAGTGCCTAGGGCTATTAGTTGGGTTCTTTGGGCGAATGGTCTTGACAAGTGGGTGACTTTGTGAGTCACTCGAGCGATTTTAGTAACTTAGTGCTGAGGTCTAAGCAAGAACTAATTTTTGGTCAGTCTTTAAGAAGATTTGGTCTTAAGTGACTTGAGGATGTAGACTTAAAGCTTGGTGAGTTTCAAGTTGAGGTAATTTAGGACGATCCACAATCAACAACTTCCAATATCAAGTTTAGGTCTTTATGATGGCTTGATTAACATGACTCAGAATGGGCGTACACACCTAATTAATTTAAACAAAAGAGGTTACGGTGGAGAGGAATAAATGTAGTTACAAACCAGCGCAAATTTATTTGGACCTCCTGTAATTTTCTCCACACTTCATCTAGCCAAATAAAGTACATGAGTAGAGAACGAATGAGGAAAGATAAAGGAAATAATACTGTTGCAATTAATAATCAAGTAGAGAGCATTGTTGAAATTGTTTCATCAAAATAATCACAAAACAATTTTTTACAGCAGAAACAATGGCTCTAAAAGACCCAGTTATAGCACTACAGAAATCAAATATATAGAGAAATCCATGTAAATAATTAAGTAAAGTTGCAAGCTAACTATATAAATCATGAAAAATTGTAAAAAAAAACCCTTCAGTCCAGCAGTAACCGCAGGCAATTAAAAACTCCAATTCCCAACTAAATTAACATAACAAACCAACAAAAGGAATGAATGCGAGGAATAAAGACACTCCCTAAATGCTTCTGCTCCTTAACCTAACAATCTAAGTTCACCATCCACATAACTAATTAATAAACCACCACTCGAATTGTAAACTCAGAATCAAGCAGATGAACCAGTTCCCTTGCTCCCTAAATCTTTCTAAATTAAACCCTAACTTATCTCTTAAGAAAAAAAGAAAGAAAGCCAACATATCATTCAGTGAATCATATACAGTTATACTGCATATGCAATATCATCCAAAGTTTCCAACAGCAAATTCACAGCGGTTGTCCTCTCCACGAAAGCATAATTTTAAAGCACGCCCAAGAAAACACAATTAAATTAAAAAAAAAACACACACACACACACACACACAATTTTGCGAATAGAACTCGAAGTGAAAGCAAAATCAGAATTTTGTTTTCCTCTGAGACGAAAAGAAGTAATATATGAGCAAACCACTCGCACGGCCTGCATAATTATTCAAAAATATGTAGATATCTGTACTCGGAGAGAGAGAGAGAGAGAGAGAAAGCATAAACAACACAAAAAGGTGGAAATGCCGAGCGAAATCTACCTTCTCATAGCACCGCCATTGAAGACTATAAACAAAGTATCAAGGAGCCAACTAGCCAAGCCACACTTTTGCAGATCCAAACCGCTCTAATAATATGCTTGCCCGGAGAAAATGTGAGAGAGAAAGCGAGGAAAAAGAACAAGAAAGTTAGAAGCTTTCTCTGCGACCGAGAGGAGCAGAGCTTAGACTCATCAGCATAATCTCAGAATATGTATATCTACGGAGCGGCGCGTAAGGAGAGACGAAGTAAATTTACTTACTTTATTACTCTAATTTATTTAAAATCATTGATTTATCTTAAAATGTCATCAATTTTACTATTTTAAATGAATTGCTATTATATTTAATTTTTTTTACTTGTTCAGTTATTTAAAATCAAAATTTGCATATTTATTATTCCCATCATTTCAGTAAATAAGCCTTCTTAACTTATTAGAATTTTTATATTTATTAACATACCATTTATAATTACTAATATGCTATATTTTAACATTTTTTATTTTTTTTTAACTTTGTTGCATAAATTTATATTTAAAAAATGATTAAGAAATAAAAAATTATGGAAAAGTCAATGCGATGTTTTCAGTCAAATAAATTAATTCACCAGCAGTTGTTTGAACTTTGATTTTGATAATATAATCTTAATTCTTAAATAACTTAATGGGAATCAAATATCTTTTTTATTAAATTTTTATTACGGCTCCTAAATTTTATGCAAAAAAACAAAGATATTAAAAATTTATTCCAAAATATGCACGTCTTTTTCCGCCGGTTCCGCTGGTCGATGCCGTCAGAGACGCGCCTCGTCATAATTACAGCTTTACCCCGAAGAAATAAGAGAAATTTGAGGGACCGAGATAAAACAGACCCACGCCCACCCATGGGCAACTGGTGGGCACATATTGCCTTTGACTTTGAGTTTCTTTAGCATCACCAAATAGTTTGGTGGAATCGGGGAACGTTTGACGAAAGAAGTTTGTTAAAAAATTGTTTTTACATAAAATGATAAAATGGTTTGGTCAAGTCAAGAAACAACTCGAGCTAATTAATAAAATATTTTAATTTAAATTTGACGAACATAATTTTAATTTATTAGATATTTTTAAAATGGGCATAATATAAATATAATTGAAAAATTATTTTTTCAACGATTTTATAGTCAATTCATTAACTTGAAAATTTATTACGCATAAATTATAATAAACAAAATTCTAATAAAATATTTTTCTTTTATATTGTTTCATTTTGGTAGTTTTTTTTACTATTTTCTGAAATAAATTTTTAATAAAAAAATTTATTTTAATAAATTTATTTATAAAATAATTAAAAAATTATCTCAAACAAAATCTAAATGAAATTTGATGAGAGATTATTACGTGAGGAGATCGGACACAATGAACATTATATTTTGCTTTTATTGTTTACTATTCACGGAGATAAAAATGAACGATTTTATGTGTCTGATCTCTACACATTCAGTTGTTCGGTCCGTATTTGAAAATACTTATTAAATATTCAGCAAATACTCAGTTGTGAGTATTACTATGTATTTTGTGAGTATTTGCTAAATATTTTGTAAGTATTTGTTGAGTATTTTATGAGTATTTGATAAATATTTATTAATTTATTGTATATTTAATTAGTATTTATTAAATATTCATACAAATACTCATTAAATACGCAGCCTATCCGAACGGTTCCGGAATAATTTCTTAAGAGCAAAACCGTTGTGTTAGCTTTAGTCATACCATTTTGCAAAATAATCCTATAAAAATCTATATTTTGATAAAAATGCTAAGATTAAAAGTAATGGTTAGGTGGGTGATGCGACAAACCAACAACACTGCTGAATAGGTCGTATGTAAGCAGAAAAATCCAATGCTTATTTTCCGCATCTTATGAAACACTATTGAATGGGTTGAAATTTTGACGTTTTTCATATTTCAAAGTGCATTAATATTTAAATTAAAATATGAGACATAAAACATTAATGGAGTGATTTAATGATTTGTCCTCACAGAGTACAAATTAATTTTATCATTAATCTATGAATATTAATAATTATGCTAATTAATTGCACCTAATTTTAGCTATAATTTTTAGATAACATATAATATCAATAAATGCTACTCTTTGAGGAACTTTTATTTGGTCCGGTAAACGGACGCAGAGCTACGTTCGGCCGACACTGAGATCGTGCCACGTAGCATGCACAAAATCACGTATTTGTCGATTTTGCTCGGCAATACGAGAAATACCATTATGTGAAGGCAAATACTTAGCAATACCGAGTTTTTTTTTTAGAAAAACTCGGTATTACTCGGTATTGCTCGGTATTACTCGGTATTGGTCTTCACAGAGCGATATTTCTCATTATTGCAAGCAATACTTAGCAGTTAGTAATACCGAGCAAATACCGAGTAACTCAGTGGTGACCGGACGTAGAGCTACGTCCGGTCACCGGACGTAATAATTGTTCCTCTTTGAGGGCTCATAACTTTTAAATATCTATGCAATACATTTTGGTATGTTCGTTGAAAGCTCTGGCTGCCAATCAAGAACTCTTAAGTTCGAGTTTTATGTATGTGATGTGTATGAGTTTGTCTTAATTGGGCTAAATGTCCCAAAAAAAACTTTTAAATATTTTAAGCTACTTCTTTTGATCTTCTGATTGGGAGCTTTGTCTGTCAATTAAGAGGTTTTGTGTTCGAAACTTACGTATCTGATTTGTGCTTAAATTTGTTTTAATTGACTTAAAAGTTTTAAAAAAACTATTTTTAAATATCTCACACTTCTTTTTTACTTCTCATCAAAACTCAAAAAAAAAAAAAGGAATCATACAAATTTTTTATTTTCCAATTATAAAACTTTCAACCAAATATCATATTTTATTTATCATTTATGTACTTTCTATCAAATTAAACGATCCCTTAACAAATGCCACACGCAGCCAAATTAGTTCATCTATCATACGTTCATATGAAAATTTCAAAGCAATTTATCTTCAATTATATGCAATTTATGATAAGGTTATATAATTATTGTCAATGTCAATATATTATTATTTTTTGAAAATTACAATTTTAAATAGTATTACTATTTGTAATTTTGTTGATTGTTGTTTTTTTAAATAAATCTGGAATAATAGGGAAGGGGAGAAATGAAGCTTTAGGCTTTGTTTGGATAGTTTTTTCACTGTTTTCTAAAATAATTTTTTAGTAAAATTTTTTTAATTAAAAATTTTTAACTATAAATAATTTTTAAAATCATTAAAAAAGTCATCCCAAATGAAGCCTTAATTTTAAATCATTTCAAAAAATCAAGAGTGATTCTACGATGAAAAAAAGAAATCAATCTACTAAACTTAAAAAATATTAAAAATTACGCAAAGAAAATGTCTCCTTTCCTATTCTAGTAACTAGTCTTCACACCATCATTTATCCACATGATTAAAATAAATTTTGACAAGTCCTCAGAATGTCTCGATTAGACACGAATCTCGAGGCATATTTAAATTATAAACTTTCTAAATTAAATTTAGGACCATTTCAACTTTGATTTAAGCAAATTTATATCCTAACAAAATGTCTCGACAAAATGAACCCAACGACACTAAAAAAGGTCCACTCCAAGCACAAACAGATTTAAATTGATGACCTGATACACATTCAATCAAGGCTTCAAAATATTAATTGAGTGCCAAATGAAATCAAAATATGACTTGCTTATAGTCAAATCGAGCGGCTCAATGAGACAAATACAACAAGCCCAAGCTTGCTTAATTCCAACATCTTTAAGGCACTTAAATGCTTGATGAGTGTTTTATGATTGAGAGAATAAATATGGGTTATCTGATGCAGCTTTCCGAATTTTCCCTAGATATTTGCCATATGTACGAAGTATGAAACTCTTAGAATCTATAAATAGCCCCCTCTTCCTGCATGAAGAAGACCTTATGGAGGCTCAAACCTTGAGCTAGAGATTTAAGAGACCTCTAAGACATAAATCCTAGAGCACCACCACTAGCGAACCATCGCCACTTGCCTGCCACTATGGGATTTTGATCTGAAGACCGTCGTCGGATGTCCATGAAGCCATTATTGGACCTTAGCCTTGGCTCCACTACTTGACCTGCGCGCAACCATTGTCGTTGGACCTTCGTTCGATCACCACTGGAAGGTCTCCACCCAATAATTGTTGGTGGACTTATGCCCAACCATCATCTTCTACTATGGTTCTTCCGACAATCATTGCCTAACTATGGTCTTTCGACCTCAATCACTTGACTACAATCCTTTCGATCTCCATTGTCTGTCAATTACAGGTCTTTCAACCTCCTTCGCTAGAAGACTATGATCCCTCTGACCTCCGCCACCAATCGATTATAGTTCCTCGGACCACTATTGGCTGATTATGAACCTTCCGCTCATCATCATCGCCTGATTATAATCCCTTTAGCCTACGTCTCCCGATTATGATCCTTCTGACCTTAATCGCCCAACTATGATTCCTCTAACATACGTCTCCTAACTACGATTCCTCCGACCATAATCACCCTTTTAATGTCGTCCCTCTGACCACCATTAAATAACTATGGTCCTTCCGACCTCTATCACCTGACAATAGTCCCTTTGACCTCAATCACCCGAATACGATCTTTTTTTTATATATAATTTTGTTACCCATTGAGTATGATATTTTCAACATCTTTCGCTTGTCACATACCATCCCTCAGACCACATCTGCTGACAACAGTCCTTCTGATATCTGTCACCCAATTGCAATCTCTTCAATCAAGATCATCCGTCGACTACGATTTCTCTGACCACCTTCAACTAATTGCGGTCCATCTGACCTTAATAGCCCAACTACAGTCCCTACGACTTTAGTCACCCAAGGGTCCCTTTAACCTCCGTCACCCATCGACTATCGCTCGAATAAGGTCTTTCCAACTTTCGTCATATGCTGACTATAATCCCTCATATCTTAGTTGTCTGACTATACTACCTCATGCCTCTAGCACCTCACTATGATCTTTCTAACCTGTGTTGCCTGATGATGGTCTCACCAACCTCCGTCTTTCGACCACTATCCCTCTAACCTTCATTAAATTACCACGGTCCCTTCGATCTCAGCCTCCTAACTATGATCCTATTGACCTTTGTCTCCCGCTGACTATAATCATTTCGACCTTTGTCGTCGACCAACTACGGTCCCTCCAACCTCGATCGTCCGCCAACTATAGTCCCACT
Organism: Dendrobium catenatum; assembly: GCF_001605985.2. Classification (NCBI taxonomy): domain Eukaryota; kingdom Viridiplantae; phylum Streptophyta; class Magnoliopsida; order Asparagales; family Orchidaceae; genus Dendrobium; species Dendrobium catenatum. The sequence continues at coordinate 167,329 of NW_021319478.1, forward strand.
AATCTTTTTTGCCTGCCAACTACAATCCCTCCAACCTTGCTCTCCTGATAACTACGGTCCTTCCAACCTCTGTCTCTTATCGAATATTTACCCTCTAACCTCCTTCTCCTGACCACAATCACTTAGACCTCCATTGTCTGACTACAATTCATCTGACCTCTATCGCTTGACTATGACCTTTCTAACCTCTATCACTTAATTAAGGTCCCTATAACTACGATCATCCACTAAGTACGACATCTCTGAACTCCATCATTTGATAATGATTTCTTTGACCTCAATCACCGACTACGATCCCTACGGCTTCAATCACCTGACTACAGGCCCTCCGACCATTATCACCTAACTACTATCCATACAACCTCATTTGTCCAACTATAGTCCCTTTGACCACTATCGTCTGACTACGATTCATACAATCTCAATTACCCGACTACGGTCCCTCCGACCACTATCCCCCAACTACGATAAGTACAACCACAATTACTCATCTATGATCCCTTCAACCACTATCACGATCCCTTCAACCACTATCACCTGACTATGATCCCTTCATCCATTATCACGTGACTACGATCTTACCGGCCAAACGAACATGCCAACATCGTCTTGAAGAACAAATATAATGTAATTGGATTATTCTAACCCCAATCATATAACTTGCTTTATATGATACATATTTGCTAAATTAAGCCAATGATTTCTCCAGAGGAAGAGCATCATTCGTAATCAATAATAAATATTGGTGGACTCATTTTAATTGGGCTAAGTCCCATGATTTTTCCCTTTCATGAGTTTTCGATTTTAAATTTTGGTGTCTTTTATAATTGCTACACTTCTCTCTCTAATATGTATGTGTGATAGATCTTCATTCAAAGCTAAAACATTATGCTCTTCATCTCTCTCCACCGTGATTATTTCGGCAAACAACAAATTTGAATTGGCAACAATGACAATTTGTTAAATTTGATCAATGCATTTATTAAACACATAGATTGATTAAAAAATAGATAAATATGATTAACTAAAAACTAATCATGATTAAGAAAAAAAATCTTGATGCAAAATATTTCAAAATTTATTTCATGATCAATGTCATCTAATTTTGTGTTGAATTTTAATTTTGAAATATTATAATTAAATATTGATATATCAAGCATGTTATAAACAATAATAATCTCAACATAAATTAAATTATTTTGCAGCCTATTTAATGTATTGTGTCAAGTTTGTCGGGGCTTATTTATTATATAGGCTTTTAAAATTATACGACTTTGTTGTATAATTAGAGGTATGATCATGGCCATCAATTAGTTATCTTATAATAAAAAATATTTTAGTTAGTATAACCTTACTTTAATTTAATTAGAATGAGATATCTAATTATTGAATTTACTTTTGCAAACTAAATTAAATTAAATTAAATTATGGAATTATGAAATTTATTCTAGTATATGTGTTATTCCATCTTGGAACATTCACAGAGGTAGAGCGATAAATAGCTTAACATCTTAATTTTGTACGAAGATCCAACACACAAATATACAAAAGAGAGGGATGCAATATTCATAATGTAACATCTAAAATTTTACATGAAAACCTTTAAAAGGGGAAAAATTATGGGGCCTTGCTTGTTGAAATAGTTTCAAGTAGTGGTTGATTACACGTGATGCCCTTCATCGAGGGAAGGTGTTGGCTCAGTGTAATAAGCACAATGCATAGTTGGAGTTAGAAGAATTCGTTGACATGAGAGTTGTTCTCGAGAGAGTGTTGGCCTGCTTGTTCGGTTGATAGGACTGCACGCAAGCGACGACGGTCGGAGGGACCTTATTTGGAGGTTAGAGGGGCCGTAGTCAGCGAGCGATCTGTCTCGGCAGTGATCAGTGTACGACCAGGCGTAGATGGCCATAGTTACCTTGTTAGGAGGGGGGGGGGGGGGGGGGGGGGGGGGGGGATGGAGGTCAAGGGACTATAGTCACATGCAATGGAGGTAAATCTGGAAAGTAGTTTGGTGACGACATGGTCAGAGGGACCATAGTCGGTGGTCAACGGAGGTTGGAGTGGACCATTGTCATTAGTTAGCGGTAACAGTGTCTGAGGGGCGTAGTCTGGTGGTGGTGGTCGTTCAGAGGGACCATAATTAAAGAGTTATACACTGGTTAGAAGGGACTATAATCGAGCGAGCGACAATGGTCGGAGGATCGTAGTCGACATGCACTAGTAATCAACGAGACTCAAGTATGTATGGGCGAACGGTGAAAACAGATGAGAATCATATTCCGGTGGGTAGCGATAGGTCTTAGTCGAGCGAAAAAAGGAGGTAAGAAGTGAAGCGCATAGGTGGTGAACGTACAGTGGTTCGGAGAGTTTGTAGTTGGCGGATGACGGAGGTCAGAGTGGATCATAGTCATAGTCTGCAGGTGACAATGTTCAAAGAGGATTGTAGTCGACGGATGTCAGAGATTGGAGGGACCATAGTAGGTGGGTGACAGTGGTCAGATGGGACAATAATTGGTTGGTGACAGGGGTCGAAGGAACCATAGTCAGCGGGTGACAGTGGTTAAAGATGATCGTAGTTGGCGGGCGACAAAGGTAAGAGTGGACCGTAGTCAGTAGGTGATAATGATCAGAGGGGACTGTACTTGGTGGGAAATGGAGATGGATGGACTATAGTTGGAGGGTGACAGAGGTAGGAGGGACTGGAATCAGAGGGAGACGAAGGTAGGAGGGACTGTAGTCGACAGGCGACAAAGATAGGAGTGAAACTAATTGGCGAGCGACAATTGTTGGAGGGAAGGTAGTCATACAATGTTGGTTGGAAGATCATAGTCAGGTGATAGTGATCAGAAGGAAGTCCGGCGGTGGTCTAGGGTTAGATGAAAATCCGACGGTGGTAGGAGGCCAGACGGTGCAAGCTTGAGAAGGTAATAAAGATCCTTTGTTTTTCATCTCTTCGCCTTCCTTTTTTATGAAAAAATGAGAGGGTCTATTTATAATTTTTTGTGAGTGACATGATTAATAAATATGGAGAAGATGAAGGGCATGTTGGGAGTGTTTCAATGGACGACCGATAATCCGGTATCAACTCCCTCGATCATGGATTATTTATTGAGCATTTGAGTGTCTTAATGATATCAGAATCAACAATCTTGGGTTTGTTGGATTCGTCTCTTCAAGCCGCTTGATTTGACTATAAGCATGTCACATTTGGATATCATTTGATCATCCAATTAATATCATGAATCTTCCAAATAATTTTAAGCCCTCGATTTGAACCAATTTGGGTTTGGACTGTATCGATTTTGGTGTCGTTAGGTTCGTCTCTTTGAGACATTCAATTTGCCGATAATTTAGCTAAAATCAGAGTTCAAATGGTTTTGATTTCAAATTTTAAAGTTTCAACTTTGATATGCTTAAGATTCGTACATGTTGAAGGCAATTTTATGGCGACGTAGCACATGTAATATAATAATTGATTAATTTATCACTCATTACAAAATTTTAAAGCAATATTAATAAACTAAAATTTAGAATAATTAAATTTAAGCTAGAGACCAAATTTTTTATTTTTATTTAATTAATAATAACAGGACTCACTTTAACCGTTTCCTACTTAGATGATCAGGGGCCATTGGGTTTTGCCCCTAATTTAATCTTCCAATAGTAATAAAAAAAGCCCACATAGAATATGCTGGTTATTGCTAAAATTCTTGGTGGCCCATGAATGTCCATGGGTGGATGGGAGAATTTTTTTTTTTTTTTAAAGCTGGTTCGACGAAAGGTGGCGGTCAATCCTCGTCTCGCTGTCTCCCCATTCGGTGACCTTCACTCTGCACCAGCTCCGCTCTCTCTGCGCCCTCTCCGCCTTACTCCGGTGTTTCCTGCCTCACAGCAACGATCGGTTGAGGTCAAGAATATCGGGTGAGGTTTGCTCTTAAGATTTTATTTTATTTCCTCATTATATATTGTTTCTTGCATCATACATCAATGGTTTCTCTGCAACTCTGATATAATTCGTCTGGTGGAGTGATTTTAGTTCTATTTTATTCCTTATTTTTTTTTGGAAAGCCCATACGGGACCTTACTTTCCTTGAAATGCTGTTTTTTGTTTACATCACTTTCATAGAGAACGTCAAGTAGCTGCGTCGATTGATTGAGGAATAATAGGAGGAGATACACCCTTTGAGAGCGAAGGCAGTGAGCCAATATCTGATGGGAGGTTCCCAGGAGTCTTTCCAGTGAGGCTATAACAATTATTTCCACAACCACAAGGCGATTGCATAGATGTTTCAGAGATTGGCCTCTAAGATTGATTACATTCAAGGTTTGAAATTGAGCTTGATTATTAAAGCATTTAATGTCCATGAGTGAGCGTAAGCCTCACAATTAAATAAGAAATATGAAATAATAAGTAAGATGCTAATATTAAAGTAATTTAATAACAAGTCAAAGTAAGATCATAATAATAAATCTCTTTCATTCTCAATTCAGTATAAACAAGTAGTTTAATTAAGTTTCAACATAAACAAATAGTTTAAGTCACTAAGCCTATAATGTCACGACCCGGCCCGGTGAGCTCGTATAGACGGGACGGGAATGGATGCCGGACGTTCAGAACATTAAAATTTTCTTAAAATACGCATTGAAGAATCTAAAACACTTCAAAAGAAACTAAAAGTGCCTCTAAACAACTTTTTATATTATATTAAGCATTTCATATCATTGCATAAAAAGTTTCAAATATACAAAGGTGGCTATAATATCTCTTTCTTGCCAAACCACCCAAAATCATTTAAATTACAACTAAAAGAAACTTAAGATGAACCTGTCATCCGGTCCTCTACGACTGTAAGTGTACCAAGATCGATCAGTCATTTCTAGCAGCGGGGTCTCCTGAAAAATTTTCAAAACGAGGGAGTGAGCTAACGCTCAGTAAATAACAGTTACATCTAAAGTTCATTTGCAATATAGAGGAAAATAATGTGCTAGTTGGTAAAATATGCTTATATGTCTCAATGTCATATGCTTAGTGTATGTCAAATGCCATATGCTTAGTGTCATATGTTTAACATGATGTCTATTGTATCACATGCTTAACATGAGGCCTATGCTTATCATTTCTTTCATTTCATGTTATGTTTTTCAATGTCATGCTTTTCATTAATATGCTTATATATTATCTTATTCGTATCATATACACCCGTACCAGAGTATCGAAATTGTACTGATCATGTACACATATTTGATGGCCATATCATTTTTCTTTCTTTCCTTTCTTTCTATATTGACCCAAAGGGTTGTATCATTTTCCTTTCTTTCATTTCTTTTTATATTGACTCAAAGGGTCATATTTGCTCCAAAGAGTCTTATTGTGCCAAGGCACCATATTGGTACTCCACCTCAACATGCACAAAATTTGCATTTTAATATCATAATATAAAATGACAATATCAATCATACATATGATGCATTTGATTAAATATGAAAATGATGTGTATTTGATTAAGCATGAAATTAAACTTTTTAACATATGGAGAGCTTTATATCTAACATGTCAGGTACAAAGTAACATATAAGCATTTGATTTACGCAAGTAAGTGAACGAACTTTAACATAGGAAGAGTTATTTATTTAGCATGCAAAGTACTAAGTGAACTTTTATACACAAATTTTATATATAAAATGCCAAGTATAACGTGGCATACAAGCATTTGATTACATATCAAAACTTGCAAAGTACTATGTAACTTTTATGTAAAAGATTTCTATCTAACATGCAAATATGAACATAATAAAATGACATAAGGTACTATAAACCTAAGAAAAAGAAAATCACTATGGTGAATTACTTTCTCTTCTCTCTAATCCTCAATTGTACTAACCTCATCCCAATATCCCTTCTCATCTTCCCATCTTCCATCTCAACCATCTTCATCTTCCCTAATAAAAAAATGAATAAGAATATTCATTAAACTTTAAATTAAGGAGATTTAGCTTGTGCACCTATGGCTAGGAGTTGACATGCAAGCAATTTTTGTTTGAATTTGATTGTTCCAGGTTTATGTATAGAGAAATAAAACAAGAAGATTTATTTAATATATTACATTTATATAAATTTCATAAATCATATTCCAGGCTTGCACCTCTTACAAGTTATGCAATGGTGTGCCTCAACTTTACTGAAGTATATTTCTCCTTGGGGCCAAAGTGTGACAGATGACTTATGTTAATTTTTTCAAAATTGAGTTGAGATGCACCTCTTATTGTAAAATTTTAAGCAATGGTTATATTTCGACTGGGGGCAGTCCTACAGAATTCATGATTGCTAAGAGAGATAATGGGTGTATTCATTCACAAAGACATGCAAGATTTGGCCTCATGGATGAAGGAGATTAAAGATCAGGTGAACATGGAGTTCAAGAATTAGGACCAAGTATTGCAATTGGCTATGAATGAATTTTAATCAAGGTTACAATAAATATTGGGGAAGATGAGAAGTAAAAACCATAATAACGAAACAAGCAAGAAAGTAAAAGCAGCAGAGAAGTCAAGGATACCAGGATTTAATGTTTAAAAATCTAAAATAGGGAAAAAAAACTACGGAGCCACTCCACACGAAGAAATCTACTATGAAAATTGGGAGAAATAAGTACAAATATATTCTCTCTCACTTTCTCCTTTTCTCATATAGTCATATGCATAGTTTTCAATGTCTACACACTCAAAATACAAAAGAAAGTCAAGTAAAATAACCTTAAGAGACGCAGCCCTTCAGAAAAATAAGAAAGAAAACTGTCTAGTCTATCTCGTAACGCTGCGACACTCAAACATCTGTCTTGATCTGCTACAACGCCATATCTATACCGTTGCGACACTTTGCTCTCTATCGTTCATAGCTGGGGTGCTTGGGTACGCAGTGCTGGGCGTTTTACGAATTTTTTTCTACACCCAAACCCAAGCAGAAAGTAAGTTCCCCGCACCCGCCAGCGAACACGGCAAGCTTTGAGTTCCAAGACAATAGAATAACCATATTAATCAATACAATCAGATTCCACACATAACAATAAAATAACTACAGCTTCTAGTCACCCACTCATAATCATCCCTGCATTCTTTCCCTACCTATGAATAAGGAAGTGGATTTTAGGATCCTTACAACGATGAGGATTGGTGATTTAGCATAGCAATTGAATAAAAAAATATTAAGGTCTATGTTATGTGACATGCTAGTAACAGAGAGGAGTCGTCGTGGTCAAGTGCTTCACAGTCTAGTGGTTTCGACAAGGTTGATAAAGAGGAAGTCGTTGGAGATAAAAAAAGGTAATGAAGCATTAACACTTTCTTCTCTTTTATTCCTCTTACATCATTATTATCTTCTTTTGTTCAAGGTTAGAAATTAGAAAGAGGCATATATATATATATATATATATTAGCTGTAAAATTATAAAGAGTGCATATATGAGTGTAAGATTTGAATTCTCCTTTTCACTTAAAATAAGATAAATTTTATTAAGTCCCTTATTCATTTTGAGATTTGAATTCTCCTTTTCACTTAAAATAAGATAAATTTTATTAAGTCTCTTATTAATTTTGTATTTTAAATTTAATCATCTTAATCTGGCATTTAACTCTAAGCAATGTTTCTCACATGATTTTATTATCGGTCTCCAAATATTGTTTGTGATTATAAGAGATTATATGTGAAATCTATATAATTGGCCTCCAAAGATAGTATAAAATCCAAGGTTCTGAAAATTGGAACGGACAACGAACCGGAAAAAGGAGAGGTTCACGGTTATATCGGTTCGATCATTCAAACCTGGGTTGAACCGAATTACATAATAAATAATAATATGTTTATACAAATTAATAAAATTAATAAATTAATGAAATATAATAACCCTGTAATTTCATATAAATTATTGTTAATTTATATTATATATTTAGATTTAATTTATAAATATAAATCATTTAAAAGCTCTAAACATAAAATTATAAATATAATTAACATTTTAATATAAAAATATTTCATTTTGTAACATAAAAATTTTTAAAGTTGAAAAATTGAAACTTTGTAAATTTTTTAACATAAGAGTAATTTATTTGATAAAAATAAAAAATTATTAACCGGGGTCGAACTGGATGACGTAATAAATAATAAATATGTTTATAAAATTAATAAAATTAATAAATTAATGAAAATATATAACCCTATAATTTTATATAAATTATTGTTAATTTATATTACATATGTCGATTTAATTTATAAATATAAATCAATTAAAGCTCTCAACATAAAATTATAAATATAATTAAATATTTAATATAAAAATATTTATTTTGTAATATAAAATTTTTAGAGTTGAAAAACTAAAACTTTGCAAATTTTTAACATAAGAGTTATTTATTTGATAAAATAAAATATTATTAACAAAAAAAAATCTAAAATAAACTTAAAAAATAATATTATTCAAATTATTAAAATAATTTTATATTATATTTATATCATTTATTTTAACTCGAGCGTCTTAAAAAAAATATAAATATACATAAACTTCATAATATATATAATAAAAATATTTAAAATAAAAAAATAAATATTATCAACTAAAAAAATTAATAGTATCAACTAAAAAAATAAATATATTATTCATATTATAAAAATGAATTAAAAAATTGTTTAAAAAAATATGTTTTATAGTGTAATGTGTATATGTAAAATTAAAGATGACATTTTTCTTTGTATGGTTTAGTCCCATATTACGTGGGAAGTTTTATTTTGTAAATTTTATATACCATTTTGCTTTCACTCATGCCAAGAGTTCATGTGGAATAATAAAGACATATGAGATGATTAAAATAAATATTTAATCTTGTCTTTAGTATAAAATTAAGAGTTATATATTAATATTTATATTTATGTATTATTAAATATTTATATAATTATTATATTAAAAATTTTGAACCGGCCGGTTTTAAAAAACCCGGACGGGTTCACTGGTTGAACGGCGGTTCTTTGCCAAAACGGCCGGTTTTCAGGCTGAACCGAATCGGCCTTCAAACCGGTTCACGGTTGAACCAGTCGAACCGGCTGGTCCGATCCGGTTTTTAAAAGCAATAATAAAATCTATATAATTAAATTGATTTAAAATTTTTGTGAGAGGATCTTCATAAAATCTTGACCAATAATATTTGATGTAGAAAGCATAATTGGGAAGCAAATTGTAGAGTCATTGATTATAAAATATACATTTTATTGATTGTTGTAATTATTTAATGCACTAATGTGCAATATATTGAATGTGTGATTGATTCAAATTTCCTTTGAATTAAGAATTTTTCTTGGAACACACATGAAGTGAGAATATCAATACATGATTGAAAAGTTAGGTTGTTTGTGATCTACGATTGGTAGGTTACTCTTTATTGAATAAGGAGATAAACGTACTCTTTCTTGTTTGGGGCACATCCCTTATTGCCCTTACTATTTCTTGTATGTTTTAATTATTGAAAATATAAGATAGAATGTGCTTATTCATTCACAGTACTTTAAGTAACCATTTTGACATGATCTAATAGTTAACTTGACATGTTAATTGTTGCACAAATTCTAAATAGTTCATATATTTCATTTTGATTATTGTGAATAATAATATCCATAAAAATCATAAATTGGGTTATATATTATATATATATATATATTATATATATATATATATATATAAATCGAGCTTAGTTGTATTATAAATTTATTAAGAACTATTATTGCAAACAAAAATGTGTAATCAGGGGCGATCAGCTTCTTTTTAGGGTGGGAAACAAAAAAAATTTATGAGGGATGGGCAAATATACTTAGGATTTATAAAAGTGGCAAAAAAATTTTTAGGGGGCAAAATTCCCAAATACCAAAATATTTCAAATCTCCCTCTAAATTTTAAAAAAAAATTTTGAGGGTGGGCAAAGATGGGTGGATCCGCCCATGTGTGTAATATATGCTTATATGTATGATGCAGGATAGTAAGTAGTCGAACCAACGAGTCTTCTGAGTGATGACTCCATAGGAAATCATTAGATTTCCTTGGGATACCTTTTGTAATGCCCCAATATTTAATTTTAGAAGAATTATCTATTTTATCTCTTAGTTAATCTACCAGAGCCTCTAATATCAGTAATGGCGCTTGATGAGAGCTGAGCTAATAAAACTAGCATAAGCAATAATAAATTAATATATTAAAAATTTTTTATATTCATTTATCAAAATTTTATTTACTATAAGCAGGAAATTAAATCAATATATCATTCTATCTCTCTTTCTTTGACTACAAAGAGTAAAATTAAAATACAAAAAATAAAATAAAATATGAGTTCTTGATCTGCCTCACTCCATTGAATACTAATCATTTCCTAACAATATGTAAAAATGATAAGACGAGCTAACAACTCAATAGATTATCAAAACTTACAATTGAAATTAATGCACGGTTGTAGAAATAATGTATATGTAATCATTCAATCATATCAATAATACATATAAATATGTAGCTATAAGTAATGTAGAAACCAATATCAATAATGAAATTTCCATGTCATATGAGCAGTTTTAATATGTATATAATATGCAATTCATAATTAGTGATCAATATTCATATAAAATATTTGTAGATTATGCCATTCCTATAAATTATCAATTTTTATTTCAATTTATTGACACATTATATATGATCAGTATACCTGTCAAATCAAGTGTTATATATTTGTTCTAGTGTATCGTATAATATTAAGATATGTACGTCATGTACTGTATCATGTATGAATGTAATGTATCATGGCAATATATCATGTAGCTTATACCTATAATAATTTTTTCAGTCTTATCATATTTTATATATCGATCATTACCTGTATTCAAGTAGATATCATATTATAATCAATGTTTACTTATGCATATTTATTATGTTGTATATATATATATATAAGTAAGACATGACATCGGAGCTTCCTGTGTAATGCTTAGAATTTAATTTGAAAGAATTATTCATTTATATTTTTAATAACAAAAAAAATAACCAAAACTACTTAATATCTTTATCAGTAATAAACCACCAAAATAGATTTTATAATTCAAAACCACACATTTTCTATATATATATATATATATATATAATAATATATATATATATATATATATATATATATATTCTATATTTATTTTAAAAAATAATATACAATACTCAGGATCTTTACAATTATCACATATATATCTTATAATTAGTATAAAAGAATAACTAGAACTTGAAAAATCCTAATCAATCTCACACTCTTGATCATTTACTCTAACTTGAAACATTTAATCACATATAATGACCTAAAAAGCCCAGCAAGTCACAAAAACCTACAAGTGAAATTAAAACACAATAAATGAGCAATATGCATGTTAGAGATCAAATCATAACAATAATAATATAACATTCATGTGATCATTGAATCAGTACATAAATAGTAAAATTCACATGTAGTACTAGTAAAATCTAGAAACAGTAAAACACTATAATATGGAAGCTAGTAAAGTAATAAATCAGTACGAATGTCAAATCTATAAAACAATCACCATATCCATAATACCAATTAGTAAAGAAATAAGATAAAACATCAATAAAGACTGTCGAAATTATGCCAACGCAGTAAAATCATATAAGAGTGTATGCATATTATCCAAGTATTCTATAATACATGTGCAATGTATCACATGCTTAATATTAGTGTAGTGAATCTATATCAAATAGTATCAATATCTAAATCTATAACAATAACAATCCAGTGATAAGAGCAGTAAAATAATACATTAATAGTAAATTCATGCAGTAATAATAAATCCGTACAATAATAAGAACAATGTCTCAAAAATATACATTTTAGTAGTCACACTAAATAAGTAAGAAGTCCTGACTATCACGATGTTTTCAGTATTGTATAAGTATTTGTAAACCATTGTCTCAATAAATAGAGTCAATACTCTTTGCATATCGGCATAGTAATCTTCTCCTTATAATCTCCAATTAGTATCACGTGAATTAATATATGATAACACCAAACAATAGTATTTACATGAAAGCTCGTCGGCTCACCATCCTGTACAGGTCAATCAGTTTCCAACACTATACCAGTAATCTAAGTCACATATCCACATTTATTTTTAATATATTGCAATAAATAATGCACAATTGAGCTTTATTCAGAAAATATCAAAATGTCGCAACGGTAGATAACAAAAATCATACTAAGCAAAAATTCACATTTTTAGAATTTAACCAAATTATCATATATTCCATAAAATAACATTTTGAAGTTTTAGTTGAACTAAATCACTATTTTTAGATTTTAAAATAAATTTCTGAGTAGGTGAAAATCACAATATTTTTAAAATCATCTGGTGAAAAATCTTAAATAAATACTCAAAACATTCATAATCTCAATCTCTACAATAACAACAACAACATCAAGCTTTTGTCCCACTACGTGGGGTCAACTACATAATCTCAATCTCTATAATATATAAAAGTTACGCGGTAATAGCTTTATCAATATGAAATTATTCTCGTTTTTTGGTAACAAAAATATAAATTTGATCGATAAAATATCAAAAATATAAAATTTTTTAAATCAAAAATAGGGTAATGATTCCTTATAGCGAGACGAGTAAATCTCACAATTGGGCTGACTGTTGCACCACGACCTCCAAAACCTAGCTTTGTCTTTCCTCTCTTTTCTCTCACATTTCTTAAACCAAGTCTCTGTTAGCCGAATTTGAAATGGGAAAAGGATTTTTAAAATTTCTTAAACCAATTGGGCTGACTATTGCTTTAAGATATTTTAATATTATCTTATATAATATTTAATTTAGTTAATTCTTTAATATAAAATTCAAATAAATCATTTTAGAATTTCAAAAATCATAGAAAAATATCTATAAAATAAATCATTTTTTTATAAAATATTGGTGAAATCAGTTTGCTAAACAGACACCTAACGGTCCAAAAATCCCCATTTGTACTCATAGGTGCCAATTTCTTAAGGATTTTCACTAGCTCTAAAAAATTATGAAAAAATTCATGCAAGTAAAATACTATAATAACAGCGCTATTGCAAAGACGGTTTGCAATGTGGAGTTATATTAACTATAGAAAAAATTATTTATCCGAGTCAAAATACAAGTTTTACAACCTGTGGCATTTTTCCTATATCTAATCTTGTTTGCTAATCCTACAAAAATTAGTCTGAATCACATCAGTCCTATTTCTATGAATCAATCTCACATCGCATATCACCAGTCAGGTGACTTTTATGTAGGAAGTCATCACTTCCCTAAAAAAAGTCATCACTTCCCTCCTGTCGGTATATTATATTATATTAGACAATCTCCTTATACCTCCCTTTTCATATCACTTAGAATCATACAAAAATTCTTATTTAAAGAAAAGTCCCTTGACCTACTCTCCGTTATAAGATAATATGTCTCTAGCCAACCTGAATCAGTCAATAATTTATATTCGCCCTTTCTTGTTTTTACACACATTTCATATCATATAAAGTATAATAAGAAACATCATATATACCCAATGCAACTATCATTATATTGATCAATATGTCTGTAGTGTGCCAACAATACATATTTGACTAAATGAATAGTAAATATATGCATATCATATATTTCATATTATACTACTCATTTTATATTCAATATTATACTACTAATTTCAATTAAAATAATATATATGTAAAACCAACCAGTGAAGTTTCAATATCAACCAGTCAAAATATTTAGGGTGACGATATCTACATATCAAAAGTTACACAGCGGAAAATCACTAAAATGAGAGACATATTTTTATCAATTTTAGAAGGGAGAAAATAGATAAAATGCAAAATCATTTACAATAGATGTATGGTTAGGGTTTCCTACCATGATTGAAATACTTTTCTCAATTGAGGTGATAGATGAAAATGACCAAGAGTAAGTTTTCTCTCTCCTCTCTTCTCTCTCTTCTCTCTCTCTCCCCCCTTTCTTTTATCTTCTCTCCCAGCCAAACAAGGAAATGGGGGAGGGGTGGCTATGGTGAGGTTTTTAGTGAAATAGAATGTGATATTTTATTAAAAACATAATTTTTTTTAACCCAATGTTGTGAGACCCAGAACCCCAATCTCGCTTGCTTAATTTTTTCTCCAAAAACCCAAGAGCTCAAGGTTGTGGTGCCCACAAGCCCAACGCCACAGTGCTATTTTGTCAATATTCCTTCAATTCGAGAGGAAGGAAAACTCTCCTAATCTCCGGCGTTGCCAAGAGCCCAAAAGAAAACCCTAGATCTCAAAATAAGATTCAAAATTCCAGATAATCCTAATTCCCCCCATATTCCCCCTAATTAATCATGAAAGGAGGATTACAAATTACCTAATTACCCTTCTAATTCAATTTTTCCCTCCTAATATTGGATTTAACTCCAAGTGGGCCCCATTGGATTTTTCGCCCCCCTCTTTGTTGCCTGGATTCCGCCGGCTGTAGACCAAGACTGGTCCAGGTTGGACCGGTCCAGCCGGCCCCTCCTGGGCCGGCCTATCAGAGTCATTGGTGATCGTATAAATATAACATGCTCAAGTGAATATTTTTGTATTTGAATGTAATGATTATTAGTTGGCATAAATAATTCTTTATGAACCTTATTATATTAAAGCAATATTATATAAATTCTATCTCTAAAAATCTCATATTTTATACTTTGTTCATTACTGTAGTAGTGTAATGTTTATCTTGCACTCATGTCCCTTTTTTGCTCGTATTTATGCTCCATGTCTTGTTGTTTATACTTAGTAGGGTTTTACCTGTTGAGTTTGTTTCTTGCAAACTCACACATATTATTTTATGATTTCAAGTTGCTAGTTATGCAGCTTCTAGGGGACCTTTTAGGTTCATGCTTTAGGTCCATCTTTGAAAGGTATATAATGTTGAAGTTATGTAATTAATTTGATAGTATGTTTTGATTTCATTCAAATTTTGGTGGATATTTAGTATGTGTCTTGGGTTTAGATATTCTGATGATTTTATTAGTGGACAAATATTTGTAGTAATATATTTCCATTGATTTGAAATTATTTTCTAATTTTTTTTCAGCTTGCACCCTTCCATTGGGTTATTGTGATTTCCCTCTAGGCCCAGTGGCGGAGTATGACACATAGTCTTAGCCATTGCATGGTATTGTTTTTGTCTATCCCCTAGGACAAGGATTATATTGTTTCCTTTGATATGCTTGCTTATCGAGAAATTTCATCATTTCTGTAACTAAGTTGGTCAGTTGTTGAGCCTCTTTCTTGAGACTTTTTTTGTTGATTGCAAAGCTTTATAGATTTTGGAAGACAAGTCTTGAGTCCTCCCTCCCTTGTGATGGGGCATCATACTCCGCGGACCACCAGACGCCTGGGCAATTCTCCACTACCGCAGCTATGCACCTTTTCTGACTTTTCTGTTTTAAGTTCTGCTAAAAGAACATTCTGCATTTTCCTTTTTACCTTATTTTTAGTAATAGCCTCTTAGTAGCTGGAGGAGTATAATATACTCAAGGGGCTGATCGTATTACACAGAAGAGATATATGAAAAGCTAGTATTACTACTATCACTGTTCCATTGGTGTTTTTCTGCTAACCCTCTTGTAGGTTCTTCTTCCCGGTATCCCTTCTCCGCTGAGAGCCCCAGCTTCGGCCTTCGTTCGCGGGAGGTACGTCACCTTGCAATCTCTCTCCTTGAGTTGTTAATTGCTCATTTTTTGGGTCTTTTTAGCTATGACATTGCCATTCTCCTCTTCCTCTGTCTGGGAGAGTAGATGGTTTTTGTTACATATCGGGAGGGTAGTTATTTGACCAATGTTATCTGTCCTCTAATGACCACTATCGACCAACCACAGACTCCTGCTTTTGCTCACTCGTTGACACCAACAATGTGTATCATTGATGTCGATCGATGCTAACATTCATCACCATCTATGATTTATCTGCCCATGGCAACACCCTTCACACTCTTCTCCATCATTGCAAGTCATAACCCATGTGGCTTGGGCCTTGTAATCTTGCCTCCGCCAAGAAGGGAGAAGGTGCATTGTTATAATCTTCAATTGACATGGTAGAAATATTGTTTTAATTAGGTGATGCCTTATAGTTTTCCTCTTCTTTATTTTTTCATATTAAAAAATATCGTGTCTCCTGTTCATTGTGTGTTATTCATTGTGTTTGTGAAAGTTTTCAGTGATATTAAGACAATTAACTCTCTAATTATTGGTGTTTTTATAATTGTTTTTTTAAAGTTTGAATTAAGAAGTCGGCTTAAGAGATCAGCCAATTTTTTGTTTGGACTGAGATTTAGTAGAAATAGACGAGTCTGATCTGATTTAAATCTATATGACGTTGAGCAAGCTTATAGGGAGATGGTCTATAGTGGGCTGCTCATCGAATTGAATGCACCTTGTGCTGGATTGAATTTAATCCACTCAAAATTATGTCATTCTCTGCCCTATCTGTGAGGGAAACCTATCAATGTTTTTGGCCATAGAGAGTTGCTGCAATTAAATGTTATGGCTCACGTTGATTTGTCTTGTTTATAAACAATGGTCCTACGGGAGAATATGACATGATGAAACCTTGTAGAAAGCATGCTGGCCATAAGAACATAGCATCTTTTATTAATGCCAGGCCTTCTTGCGGCTCCCTCTTAGCTATAAATAAATACACATCGAGGTTGAGAGCAAATTGTAAGCTCGCAAACTCAACTACATGGCCACACACCAAATCTTCAGCCTATCTTCCAATGAGGTCTATGACATGGACACAGTTCAAGACTCCAAATATTCGAGATTACTAATTGCTTTCCCTCCATTCCTTCTCAGAAAGGTTATAATTATGATTCATTTTAACAATTTGATTTTAAAAGTATGCTTAAAATAAGTTTGCATGCATGGATTTATATTGGAGCAGGTATTGTCTGAGTTCATATCAACATTTCTGCTTGTGTTTGTTACGTGTGGGGTGGTGGCCCTGCATAGAAATGACGAGAAGAGGGTGTCACGGCTCGGTGCTTCAGTTGCCAGTGGGCTGGTTGTAACTGTGATGATTTATTCTGTTGGGCATATCTCTGGTGCACACATGAACCCGGCGGTGACATTTGCCTTTGCTGTTTCAAAGCACGGCCAGTTCCCTTGGATTCAGGTCTGTTCACTTCGGTGCTGCTTCTTTTTCAATTATATATTGACAGTTGCTTTATAAATTTCTTATTTTGTGTTGAATTAACTGATGAGAGAGTATCTTATATAAGTACCTCGCTTGTTTTAACAAAAAATATGTGGTACCTCCTCCGTCTTTGGAGATAGGCCCATACCTCAAATACCTAAAATACTTTTATTGCGATACTCATAGAAGTGATGACATTTGAATCAAGAAGATGAAGACGACAAACAAAGGAGTGGAATGATGTGATAACCTTAGTTTCTTTTGAATCAACTAGAAAATAGTCTTTAGTAGGAGATACCTTTGCAATGATTGTTCTAACAAAAGTGTGACTGAAAATGGCCTACTTTTTTGAAGGAACTTAGCTCCACTATTCTGAGTAAAATTTGTTTATACCCTTTCTTTGTTTTGCAAGCAAATAATTATTATGTGCAAAACTAGTCAGCAAAGATTGTTCTGACAATTGTATTGCGAAATATAAAAAGACATTGCAACGACCTCACTGAAATATCTAGCAGTTTTAGAGGGATTTTCTTACATCTTGAGCTGAATTTTGCTCAATTAAAATACCGTTTAGTTTTTTTTTTCCCAATCAATAAGCAGGTGTATCCCCCAGAGCATAATTTCTTGTTGATTTCTAAATGATATTTATAAGCTAGATTCTAGAATAACAATAGGGGAACCAATTATAGTGCATGCAGTAGTTTCTCATACAAACATGTATCAAGAGTGCAAGACATTTATTCAAAGGGAATTACTATTGTTACCAAACCCACAACTGTGGAATATTCACACGGGCCATATCTCTATAAAAA
This sequence comes from Dendrobium catenatum, assembly GCF_001605985.2. Taxonomy (NCBI): domain Eukaryota; kingdom Viridiplantae; phylum Streptophyta; class Magnoliopsida; order Asparagales; family Orchidaceae; genus Dendrobium; species Dendrobium catenatum. Next base: position 185,406 of record NW_021319478.1, read on the forward strand.
TTTAGAAATACCCCATTAATGTTTGGCACTTGTCAATTTAATAAAAATAACAATTATTTTATTCAAAATAAGAAGACATTTGATATAAATTATAAGAGTTTTATAACAAAAGGTAAGACAATTGTTTTACCTCTGTAAGATTGCACTCCAAAGATATTTTTCTCTTCAGACTAAATTTGACTACCATGTGGTTTATTCTAACAGTCCTGCTATTCCGAGTAAAAATTTTGTACTCCTGAGACATCTTTATATAGGGGACTCCTGATCCAAAATTTTCTTCCCAGTGAAAGAATAAATTTTACTTGTTCGCACAAATATTAGCTTTATTTCTCAAGGTATCGTTGCCTTGAACAGCGTTCAATAGAAGCAGAGTATGAATCATATTCTAGTAGTATACCCGCAATTTAAAGTTAATCTCATACTTAGCAATGATTCATTAAACTGTATTAATTTATGCTTACTTACCTATGGTAACAACTTCTATTGTATAGTTTGAATGAAAATTTAGCTTTAGCTTATTATTTTATTCATAGAACACACCGATCATGACATATTGAAGCTAATCTGATACACCTTGGAGTCAATTATAGCAAATCACAGCAGGAAATCCATAGAAAACAATAGAAAACAACATGATTTGGAGGAAATAGTGACTGATTTCTATTAATAACTCAACAAGAAACAAAAGATACAAGAGAAATACAATTAGAGAGGTAGATCGTCTCTCCCAATCAATCTAGATGCCGCTAGGAAGTCCTCACAAAAGAAATTACAGCAAAAAACTCATAAAACATAACCCTATTCCCCATTTTTTCCTCCAATTTAGCCATAAAATATTACTCTTATCTTAATTAAATTATGTCTCTAATTTCAATTCAAAATCCCTTCATTAATTCCTCCCTTAATCCTCCTAGCATAAGGAATGATTGGATTACTGGGCCCCACAAGGGGGGCGAACCCCATGCTGCCCCGCCTCTTGCAGTTGTCTGTTTTCTGGCTTCTAGACCGGCTGCAAGGCCGGTCCTGTTGGACCAGCCGTAACAATAGTCCCCTCCCCAAAATTCACCTTGTACTCAAGGTGGAAGGTTGGGAATTGTCTTCTAATTGTCTGATATGACTTCTAAGTGGCATCATGCTCTGACAAGTCCTTCCATTTGATTAGCACCTCATGTATCGTTGTCTCCCACTTGCATACACCTGCTATTTCCATAGGTTCTAACATAACTTCCTTATCCTATATCTAGGTTGGAGGTAGCAATGATGGTTTGTGTTCTCCTATCGCCTTCTTCAGCTGAGATATATGAAAGATTGGGTGAAAGGCTGAGGATGGTGGTAGTTTTAGTCGATAGGCTATAGCTCCGATGTGTTCCAAGACCTCATAAGGCCCAAAATACCATAGGGATTGTTTTTCATTCCTTCTCTTGGCTAATGTTTTCTGCCTGTAGGGCCCAAATTTTAAGTAAACCATATCCCCTGGTTCATAATTTACCTCCCTCTTGTGCTCAACCATCTTCCTCTTCATGATCCGATGGGCTCTTAGTAAATTCCCTTTGAGCTTAGATAGTACCATGTCTCTCTCCTCTAAGTGCTGCTCTACACTGGACACTGGTGTAGTGCTGCCCCCATATGAAATGTCTCCCCAACATATAAGGCCTCCACTTTTGAATAGCCAAGACGATTGCCATCAGCTCTCGCTCATACACAGACTTGAGTTTTCCCCTGGTTGTAAGAACCTAGCTGAAGTATGCAGTAGGTCCCTGATCTTATATGAGTACTGCTTCTAGTCCATAACCCGATGCATTTGTCTTCACCAAAAATGGTCTCCTAAAATCTGGAAGCACCAGCATTGGTACACTGGTTATTCTTGTCTTCAACTCCTAGAACGCTTGGGTAGCCTCCTCCCCCCGCTTGAAATTATCCTTGTTTAATTGCTCTGTTAAAGGTCTTGCTATGGTACCATATTTCTTCAAAAACTTTAGATAGTAAGCGGTGAGCCCTAAGTATTTCCGCGGCTCCCTCAAGTTCTTAGGAAGAGGCCAATTCACCATGGCCTAAATCTTGGATTAGTCAGCTGACACCCCCTCCCTGGACACTACATGTCCTAAGTACTTCATTTATGATTGCCCAAATGTGCATTTCTTCTAGTTGGGAAATAGATGATGCTCCCTCAGTGTCTTCATGATAGAATTCAAGTGTTCCCAGTGTTCTACCTCGATACAACACCGTATATCAAATTGTCATAAAAAAAAGTATTAAGACTAACCTTTAGAGGTATGGATGGAACACTTAATTCATAAGTGACTGGAAGGTGACAGGGCGTTTGTGAGGCCGAAAGACATCACCAGAAACTCATAGTGCCTTTCATGTGTCCTGAAGGCCGTCTTGTGTACATATGTTGTCTTCATCCTAATTTGATTGTAGCCTGATTTAAAATTAATTTTGAAAAATATCACAGCTCCAAATAAATCATCCAAGAGTCCATCTATCACGAGGATTGGAAACTTATCAAGTATCGTTTCCTTGCTTAGAACCATGTAATCTACACAGAACCTCTAAATGTCATCCTTTTTACGTTACCAATAGTACCAAGTTAGAGAAAGGACTTACACTAGGTCTGATGATCCATGCTTCCATCATCTCCCTGATCTGTCTTTCTATCTCATCCTTCTGGATCTGGGAGTAATGGTATGGTCTGACATTGATAGGAGTCGTCCCTTCTTTCAAGTTGATGGCAAGCTCGTGCTTTCGAGGCGGTGATAACCCGACCGATGGTTGAAATACATCCTAAGTTGCAGAACCTGTTGGGCTCCTACTAGAATATCCCTTGCCTCCTGTTCCTTAAACCCTACTATGCTTTGCAACTCTACCAAACACCCCAAACATGCATCTTGGATTGTCATGAGCATGGTTTTTAAAGAGACCATGGTCTTGCATAGGCTGGCATCTCCTTGAAGCGCTACCTTCTTCCTCTCCACCTGTATCTCCATGGTCAAGGACATCTAGTTTGCCTTTATATCCCTCATAATTTGTAGCCACTTCATCCTCAAAATCACATCCGTACTTTCTAAGTCCAAGGGAAGAAAATCTTCCACCACCTAAATACCCTGCAAGGTCATCACCACACCTTTACATATCCCTCTGCTCCTCTCTATCTTGCCTATGCCCATCATCACCCCACATCCTTCCGTTCTTGCTAACTTCAATGTCAATCGATTCACCACCCAATTTGAGTTGAAGTTATATGTGGTTCCACTATCCACCAGAACTACCACAAGTTGCTCTCCAATTTGCCCCCTTACTTTCATGATGTGATTTGGAGTAAATCCCACCACATTGTTCAAGTACACCTTCGCCACATCCAAATGTAACTACTGTTTCCTCCAATTCCTTCTTTGACTCATCCCCGCTCTCTTCTTCCCCCTCACAGACATCAAGACCTGAAGGACTCGATTCTTGCACCTATGCCCGATTCTTGCACATACGCCCGGGTGTAAATCTCTAATCAAACTTGAAGCATAGCCCTTTCGCCTGCCAATCCTGCACTTTTGCTTATATGAGGCTTTTGAAATTGCCTCCAATATGAACTCTAGTGCTTCTCTTTAGGTGCTTCCCTCTAAAATGACATCGTATGGGTCCTCAGTGCCAAGGTAGTAGAGGTGTTCCTATAAGCACCTCCCATGGAATTGCTCTGACTGTTTTTCTCCCTCTAGTGCTTCTCCTCCACCCTTTGTGCTAGTTCCATCGTCTCTCTCATCCCTCTAGGCCTCAGTACCCTGAGCTCTGCTCGTATGTCCTCCCTAAGCTCCTTCATGAAATTCCCTTCCAATCCTTCCTCAGAGATTCCCCTCAATCTCCCCGACAGTAGTTCAAACTTCTCTCGATACTCCATAATTGACCCCTCCTAAGTTAGGGCATAGAACTGCTTGTGGAAGTCTCCTTCCTGAATTGCTTGGAAACATTCTCACAAGCCCTCTTTAAATTCTCTCCATGAGTCGATCGGATATCTCGCTTCCCTCCATTGGAGCCAAGCTAAGGATTTCCCTTACAAGTATAGACATGCTGCCATGAGTTTTCTTTCTTCATTCAACCCATTGATAGCAAAATAACATTCCATCCATTATGCCCAACCCTGAGCATCCTCCCCTTCAAAGATGGCATCTTTTCTTCCTCGATTTCGTATCCATATCTCAATAGTTTCTTCTACCATTGGTTCCTTCCGTGGAGTAGTAGTGTGATTTTCTCCCTTCTTCCCTTGGTGGTTCGGCCCAACTGTTTCCCTCTCCGGCCCATCTTCCCTTCTGCCTGGGTAGTTTCCAAAAGGCTTCGACCTCCCCTCTCCTTGATGTCCCTTCTTCGGAATACCTTGAGGCACCTCCCATCGGAGCACGTCGGGATGGTTCTTGAGGAAAAACCATATCTACTTCATCATTATCTTCATGAAATTTCTTTCCTTTCAGATTAACCCTAGGACTAGCAGGTGAAGCCTTCGACTGCATCTCGATTAATTTTCTCATCATGCCTTCCATGTCTCGAATCGGTTTTCCATTCGGGTTTCCATTGACGACAACCTTCCTTCCATTATGGAATATTCTTCCTCCATCCCGGCCTTTGAGTTATTTCATCTCTCCTTCCAACTCCTCCATCTTCTTTGCTGCCATTCACGAATTTAGGTTCCAAATTGCAAAAAACAACGATGAATGGTCTTCAATCAGCAAAAACAACAAAGGGAAGAATTTGATGTGCCGCCGGCCCAGGAGGGTCCGGCTAGACTGGTCCAGCCTGGACCGGTCCATGTGTATGTCAGGCGGAACAGAGAAAAGGGGGGGGGGTGAATTGTTTCTCATCTTGAATTTAAATGACAATTTGAGATCTAGGGTTTCTTTCTTTGAGCTCTTGGCGTTGCCGGAGATTGGAGAGTTGTTCTTCCTCTCAGATTGAAGAACAAATTGTATGTTTGCTATTTTATTTGCTTACTAGTAAAATACAAGCTCTTGCTTGAGTTTTCTCTCAATTTTTCCGTGACCTCTCACTGTTTTATTGTGCAAAACTGCTGTCCACTGCTGAAAACAGTAGTTTTCTCCTTGTTCTATTTTAGATTTGGCTAGGAACTACTTGAAATCAAGTATTTCCTATCAGACTTATGCAACAGATTTTAGTTAGTAAATGTTGACTTTTTTTGTTCAGACCACGACTCTAATAACAATTTGATAGGAAGTGGATGTAGAAATTTAGAAAATTAGGATGAAGAACACACAAGAATTTTATATTGAAAGATATATGAAAGAAAACGGAAGATACAATTGGATCTTCAATTGAAGAGGAAGATTTGACTCTCCCAAATCCCTAGCTACTAGCAAGAGCCCTCACAACCTAAGAACTTATAATTTAAGCAAATGCATGCATAATCTGAAATCGCCCCAAAGTTAGCCTTAAATAGGCTCCCTTAATTCCATCCCAAATCAGCCCCATTTCACTAAATAATTCCATCTCATATTTTAATTCAAATTAGATATCTTTCCTTAATTAATTCCCTTCCAATTATAATTAAAATTTTCCTAAACAATTTCCCTTTGATTCCTCCTTACATAATGAATATTAACTCTCTTGAGCTTTTTCTAAATAATTCTCTCAGATTTGAAATTCACATCAGATTTTGTTCTCTAATTAATTCTCTTTTAGTTGTAATTAAAACTTTTCTAAATAATTCACCCTCTCTCTTCTTACCCGATGCCCACCCTAATGGGGTCCACTGACTCAACTGCCAGTCCATCAATACTTCCCTCCTAAAGAGCCACCTAGTCCTCAAGGTGGAAAGATGAGTACTGTCTAGTCTTGGGCGATCATATCCAAGTAATTTGGATAACAACCTTTGATGCTCCTTAGTGACCATCTTCTACTCCAGCAGAAACTTCAGACTCCTATGGCCTGTCCTGTAGACAAAGTGTCACCCTAACAAATAGGGTCTGTACTTTTGGATGGCTAAGATAATTATCATCAACTCTCGCTAATATACAAGCTTGAGCCTCACCCTAGTTGTGAACACCTGGATGAAATAAGCAATAGGTCGATGATCCTGTATGCCCATAGACCGTATCCTGATGCATATGTCTCAGGTACACCCACCCTTGGGCATCCTTCTCTTCAAACATCGACATCTTCCACTTCCTCACCCTCGCATCACTCCAACTTTCTCCCCCTTCAACGGTTTCCCCCGTGCATCAAGGGTAGGACTCCCACCTTTCTTCCATCCTCCTTATATGACCCGATCCTCACAGCTCGGCTCGATCCTCTCCATCCCCAGTCACCAACTCCACTTGCCCAAAATGCCTCCTATAGTGGTTGGCCACCTCACCACCTCCACCATAAAATTTCCTCCTTGTTGTCCCCCCATATAAAAACCCTAATTCGTCCCTTATCAAAACTTTTGGAGGTGGTTCTTGATGAAAGAAACTCTCCTCGTTGAACTCCTCCCGTTCGATCTCCTTTCCCTTAGATTCGGCCAAGGGAATCACAATAAAATCTTGGTTAGGGTTTGCAATCGGAACCACCATTAGTGGAGTTTTGGAGTGCATCTCCATGAGCTTCCTCATCACCTCCTCTAACCTTCCATGTCGCTCTCCATCTGATTCTCCATTGTTGAAATCCTTCCTTTGATGGTTGAAAATTTCTCCACCAACCGGGATTTGATTTGCTCCTTTGCCTTCCAACAAATCTACCTTATTTGCCACCATAGATCCCAAAAAAGCGCTTTGATACCAATTTGATATGATTTGGAACTGAAAGCAACACAATAAACAAGAAGTGCAGTAACACAAAGATAGGGGGTGATTTTTTTATTAGTACTTCAATAATAATGAAAAATACAAGTGATCTACTATTTGAAAGGTAGATCGGCTCTCCCAATCAATCTAGACGCTGCTAGGAAGCCCTCACAGAAGAAACTACAGCATAAAACTCATAAAAACATAACCCTAATACAAATTAACATCCCTATATATTCCCCTCTTTTCCTTCCAATTCAGACCTAAAATATTTCTCTTGCCTTAATTAAATTCCCTCTAATTGAATTTAGAATCTCTTCATTAATTCCTCCCTTGATCCTCCTCCTCGCATAAGGAATGATTGGCTTAGTGGGTCCCATACCGAACCCCATGCTGTCCTGCCTCCTGTAGCTGCATTTTCTGGCTGCTGGACCGGCTGCTGGGCCGGTCCTGTTGGACCAGCTGTAACCCTAATATAATCATCATTCATTAAGAAGGAAGTTGACTGCTAATCATTCAATTTCTACAACTCATTTGGAAAGAGAGAGCTAATATCTTTGAATCTGTATATGGAATATAAAGAGGATAGTTTCTTTGACAGAAATAGAACATAACTGGTGCTTACTCTATCTGACTGGAAGGAGTCTAAACCTTTTAATTCTTTAAATGCTAACACCATACTTAATTATTGAATTGGTAAGCTCACTTCAGTCAGAACTTCTTCAGGTCCCCTTCTACTGGCTATCACAATTATCTGGTGCGACGTTTGCTTCATTTGTTCTCAAGGCATTGCTGAATCCTATAACAGAATTTGGGACAACAACCCCGGCTGGAACGGCTCTTCAGGCGCTCATCATGGAGATTGTGGTCACCTTTTGCACAATGTTTGTTGCTTCTGCTGTCGCCACTGACACCAGAGCTGTGAGTCATTTATTTATACTCACCATCCTCTTCCTCTTTTTCTTCACTGAAGCTCCAGGCATATTTTACCCCTTCTAGAAAATGATAATTTTATTTCTTAAGTTTGATTTGAAAAATGAAAACATTAAATTTTATGAGTCTGAAAACTCATGTTGTTTTTAACTAATAAACAACAACAGAACCTTTGTCCCACTACGTGGGGTCGGCTACATGAATCCTTTTTTGCTATTATGTCATGTTAAAAGTCAAATTCTTATTTAAATCTAATAAAGAAAGATCATTTCTATATTTTCTAACCAAATCTTTTTAGCTCTACCTCTACCTTTCTTAACATAAGTCAAATCTAATACCTCAACTTTTCTAACTGTTTTCTCTTTACAATCAATTTAATCCTTGTTTGATTCATTTCTCATGTTTATATTTTCTTTTATTTGACAAACAGGTGGGGGAGTTGGCAGGTCTTGCAGTTGGATCATCAGTTTGCATCACCTCAATTTTGGCTGGGTAATTTAGCATAGAAAGATAGACAGACCAAACCATATTTTTGTTCTCTACATTTCAGAACTATGTCATACTTTTTCTCCTTTTGAAAACTTCAAGAAAATGATTATTCGTTTCATAGGAATCCAATTACGGAGATTAATTGATTCATCATTAAATTAATAGCCAACAACTACCTTAGCCTTGGATGTGAAGTTACGTTTATAATGCTGAGAAGTAGGCGCCACCTAAATAAAATCATTGAGGAAAACGACAGAAGATTAACTCACAAAACACTTCACTAACTTACTGCTATGTTCCATTGTCATCAACCATCGTTGTAGCTTTCAATATAGGCTTCGTTTGGGATAATTTTTTTTTTTTTTATGTTTTTTAAAGCAGCTTTTTAGTTAAAAAATTAAAAAAAAATTGAATTAAATAGCCGTCCCAAACAAAGCCATAGTTTTAATTGTAGAGTTTTATAGTCCTAACACCCTTAATAAACATAGCATAAATATATTAGACGGCTTTAATACAAAGTTTATCCAAAAAAAAAGAGAGGAAAACATTAACAAATGATGTCTTAGGAGTAGTGACCAAGTTCCACAAATCTCCAAAACATGTTAGCAATACTAATACATCAAACAAACGAGAGGTGTCTCCTTTGGTTTAGTACTGCACTCCTCAAATAACCATGTTGATATAACTATGCCATATTCCATTGGCAAAGCTAAATTTTAAGTATGACTTGAACTGTAACAGTGGAGTTCATAGTCTGCCTCAAATTTTGGCAATGCAGGCCTATTTCTGGAGGATCAATGAACCCCGCAAGGAGTTTAGGGCCAGCACTTGCAAGCAATAGATATGAGTCTCTATGGGTGTACTTCTTGGGTCCTATGATCGGCACACTTTCGGGTGCATGGTCTTACAACTTTATACGTTTTGATCCCTCGGAAAAGCCCGAACCTTCGAAGATTTCTTCATTCAAACTTCGTCGATCTGAGAGCCAGCAAGCAGCAGATGTGGTTGTTGCAGACATTGCTTAGTTGATTTGCTGCTGATTTTGCTTAGCTGCAATGTGTTGTGTTGTTATGCAAGCAGTTGGCTCTTATTTTCTTTTGAGTTTTGATATGGTTGGAACTAAATTGTACAAATTTAGAAGGTTTTATTTGCATTCTGGGGATTTTAGAATGGAAGGAGATGAAAAGGACGTTGAAAATATTAAATTATAGATCATATAAGACTTGTTTTTTATTTTATTTTCTTTTAATTTTTCTTCAATTCTAATGGAGCTTGGAGTTCACGGCAAGTCGAATACTACTTGATCAAATATAGAGAATTTCCAAAATATATTTGTATTTTTAATAGGTGCTGAATTTTAGTAACGAAATTAGGGTTTTAAATAAGAATATTGAAGACTTTACTGTAAATTTTAGTAGGGCTAAATTTTTATAATATAAATTACAGGATTATTAAATATATATATTTTTTCAAATTTATAAGTGATACGCATCACAAAATTAGCTTGATCGGGCACGAATCTCGAGGCAAAAGCTAGTGGGAAACTTCAAAAATTAATTCTGGGAGCACCCGAACTCCGATTTCAGCGAGCTTACAGTCAAACTGAGCGTCTCGGAAATACAAACCCAACGACACCAAGATCAACCGGAACTCACCGAGGCCTCTATAGTCAAGTTTGTGCAAATATTCAATTTTTGGAATGCAATTTTTTCGATTCGGCCAATTTAAAAGTTCGGAACAAATATTTTCGGACTCCTGGAGCTTCGACGTCCGAAAATAGGGGGGCAACTGATACGTCATCACAAAATTAGCTTGATTGGGCACGAATCTTGAGGAAAAAGCTAGTGGGAAACTTCAAAAATTAATTCTGGGAGCACCCGAACTCCGATTTCAGCGAGCTTACAGTCAAACTGAGCGTCTCAGAAATAATAACCCAACGACACCAAGATAAACCCAATCCAAGCCCAAATGAGTTCAAATCAAGGGCTCGAAGCGCTATTGGAAGGTTCAAACTGCAATTTGAGTTACCAAACAATCTTCGATTTTGACGATCTTATACTCGAATCGAACGGCTCGACGAGACAAATCCAACGAGCCCAAGATCGCCGAATTCAGACATCACTAAGGCCTTCAAATGTTCAACGAACGGTGCATGATCAAGGGATTCAATATCGACCGTCATTCGGCCACTCCCTATTTGCCCCTGATCTCACACCTATTTACGGGCCATGCCACTCCAGAAAATCTATAAATAGAGCCCTCATTCTTCACAAGAGAGGGGCCAAGCAAGAAGAGAAGGGGAGAAGAGAAGGAAGAGGAGGAAGAAGCTCCTCCTCGACCACCGCCGGAACCTCGCTGGAGCCTCGCCGGACCACCGCCGGAGCCTCGCCGGGCCACCACCGTAGTTTCGCCGCACCACCATCTCAAGGCCCGACGTTTAGGCCCGATGTTCAGGCCCGACATTCTACTAAAGGTCCGACATTCAGGCCTGACGTTCTGCTGAAGACCCGACGTCCTGCTTAAGGCCCGGCGTTCAGTCCCTACGTCCTGCTGAAGACCCGACGTCCTGCTTAAGGCCCGACGTTCAGTCCCTACGTCCTGCTGAAGACCCGACGTCCTGCTTAAGGCCCGACGTCCAGTCTTTACGTCCTGCTTAAAGCCCGACATTCAGACCCCGGTCTTCTGCCTACTACGGTCTTCCCGACCTCCGTCGCCTACTATGGTCCTTTCGACCTCCATCAACATTCAAAGGTCTTTCATACCCTATTCTCCTGCCGACTACGGTCTTCCCGACCTCCGTCGCCTACTACGGTCCGTCCGACCAACATCACCAAACAACGGTCTTTCAGACCCCAGTCTCCTGTTGACTACGGTCTTCCCGACCTCCGTCGCCTACTACGGTCCGTCCGACCAACATCACCAAACAACAGTCTTTCTGACCCCGGTCTCTTGCCGACTACGGTCCTTCCGACCAAACGAACTTGTTTATGTCACTCCTACCATGTAATGCAATCTATATGATGTATATTTGCTACATCAATCCAAGGCCTTCTCCCAAGGAAGGGCCTCATTTGGATATTTTTACATAATATTTATTATTAAGTATTAAAAATTAATGCGTCTCCTTCTTTATATGAATTTATTTAAGTAATATGGTCTTAATCTCTTAAATTTTGTTGCATGCTCAATTAATTCGCTAGATACTTTCCAAAATATACTAGACAAGCAGAAGTGAGTGGCTCGATGTGTAATTGCATACAAGTTCAATGGTGCTTTAGCTGATTTGAGAGGATTTTGGTGGTCTTTTTTTTTAGGGATTATCCACGGAGGGGCCTACGCGTTAATAAAAAAATAGGATTACAACGTCTTTAAAGGGAATTCAAGCTCTCTACTGCTCCGAAGGGCTACAAAATTAAAAGGAAAAAAAAACCTACGAGCTCGAAATCCCTACTAAGCAAAAGTACATAAAATCCTAGGTACATTCAACGGTGCACAAGGGCGAGCTCCCAAAACCATAAAGGTACAAAAAAGATTATCCAGAAACTCAAACCAACAGCTTCGTTTTACAACACGATCACCTGCAAGGCAAAAGCTCGCAAAAACAAAGTAATAGACAAAAACACAGAAAATGCTGTAAAAATAGCAAAAAATACTTGTTATCACAGTAATGAATATCACAAATACCACCAGGATTAATACCAATCTTCGAAAATTCATAATGTCTAATAATCTGACAGATGGTAAACCAATTATAATTAGTAAAAAGATCTTGCCGAGAGGAATTCCTAGGTTCTAGGAACCAAATAAGCAAACCCAGCTCGTAATATAAGGAAGACAGTAACCAAGGAATAAAATCCAACCACCTGCAACAACATAACAGACAGCCAAAATAATACACTAGGTCTAAGCAGCAGGAAGAGTTACCATGTAAAAACAACCTCATGGATTCCAGCATCCCGTGAAATGCTAGCAAACCAGGCATGTTACAGAAAAACCCCACAAAAACAATCGGACTCAAACGCACAGCACCCTCATCTATCCCAAAGAAATACTTAAGCATCCAAGAGCAAGAGCTCAGCAGCCCCTCCAGATAAAACAGAGCCCACATAGAAATAACAGTGTTCAACAACACAACCTCATCAACAAAATGAAACTTAAATAGGCAAAACCACCCGGGCACACTTACCCCACCTAGGATTTTGGCAATCCTTGTAAAAGGAGTTGGGTAAAATAATTTTATTAAAACAAATTTTATTCTGATATATTTTATATAAAGAAAGATTTAATTTAACTGTATATATTGCATACTTTTAATATCTTCATGGGTGTTTTGCCGGTAACTACTGGCTAATGATAAGGATACTTGCCCTTATGAAGGGTTTATTTAGGGAACTCCCCTATGACCTATAGGACTAGTTCGAGGGGACTAACAGGTTCAACTTGCTTGGGTCTAATATAGACCCCGCCTTGTAGGGCTATAAAAATTGGGTCACGGACCAGGTTTGGGTCCAACCTAGAATTGACCCGGGAATGTTTGACATGACCCGAACCCCACCCATTTTTGTAAACGAAATAATTTGTCAGACTCGAACATGATCTGCATATTTTGATCGGAAGCAAAACCATGGGAGTTTGCTCACTGTGAAGGTAACTTTCTCTGTTTCGTGCACGTTTACGATTTGCTTTTAATCTTCTCTGTTGAGTCTAGTAATTAGGTTGTTAAGCCTAAGTTAATGTCCCAAGGCTACCAAGAAGGGGGGGGGGTGAATTGGTAGTTTAAAAAAATTTTAAACCCTCTTTTTAAAATTATGTTTAACCGAAATAAAAATGTTTCTTTTAAGTTTTTGTAGAAAAAGTTTTTCAACCACAGAGTTTTTAAGATTAAAATTAAAATGTGTAAATGTAAAAACAATAAAGTAAATGACACCAGATTTATAGTGGTTCGGTCTAAAACCAGACCTACATCCACTCCCCAGAGGCACCCTCTTCGTATTGCACTAATACCAATAGTGACTCTCCTTTTGCACCCACAGTAAGGCAGAGAAGCCTTTATAACACACTCTTTTCACCACTCCCCGGTGCGGCAGAGACTCGTCGTCCTTTTACATAATCTACAGTGTTGGCAGAGAACCGTCCGTCCTTTCACACTCTCCTAGTATGGGCAGAGAACCCTTCATCCTTTCATACTCTCCAAGTGTAGGCAGAGAATCCTTCGTCTTCATTCAAAACTGGGCCAGGCCCCGTGTTTTCTTCCCCTTTTCAGGGGTTTTCCACGTAATAAACCTTAAATGGAAGTCTCTGATAAAAGCACTACCCTGCTCACTAACTGCTTAGTGTGCTGGATTTTCGTACAAT
>NW_021319478.1:199043-278546 GCF_001605985.2 Dendrobium catenatum
GCTAAGACGTTAAACTAAATATTTCTCTACCGCCGCGAATACTCCAGGACGCAACAATAAGGATGTAGACACACAATCTGTCTTCTATGATAAATTTTTTATCATAATTTTTTTACTATTTAAAAAATAATAAAAAGTTGAGAAAATTATTCTCTAAATAGAGCCTAAGATTTTATTTGGGATGAGTTTATCACTGTTTTCTAAGGTAGTTTTTTAGTAAAAAAAATAATTTTAACTAAAAAATTTTGTTGTAAAAAATTATTTTAGATCACAATAAAAAAGTCAGTCACAAATGAAACTTAAGTCTCTCTTTTCTTCTCTTCATGTATTCATTGAAATGATTCCTCTAAAAAAATAATAATAAAAAATAATAATAGTAATAAAAAAAAACATATGTTTTACTTTACATTTGTAACCACATTCAGTTATAAATAATATCAGGCCTCAAGCTGGGTCCGTTAAACAAGAGCTGACTGAATATATTATTTATTAATTTTCATATTCGAACTATGACTGATTGCAAAGGCTAAGTGCTGATACAATCAATGAATAATTTGATACTTAATTATAAAAGATTTATTTTTTAATTTTATATTGAATAAATATAAATAAAAAATACAAAATGGTCCTATAAATACTTGTTATTTAAATTCATAATCTTTAATTATAAATTATTTGTATATTCACATTTAAATTTTATTTAAATTCTTAATTTTGATAGTGAAAACAAACCATTTAGAAAAAGACATTTGATTAAAAATGTTTAATGACAATTTTTAATTAGAAATAAATTTAATTGTTATTTTTTATTTGTAGTAAAAATTAGTTTATTGTAGCTGTTATATGAATGATTATTTAAAAAAAAATTTGAATTTATCATGATCAAAATTTTTAGCCGAATTTACTTTAAGATGAGAGCAATATAAATTATCTATGTACAAATTTTTTCTTCTCAAATAGTTATAATTTGGATCGCAGTTTTTTTATACAAAGGAGATTTTAGATCTAAGAGATCTGAAAAATGATTGTTGTTTATAAGTACCATCAACAATTATAATTATCATCGTCTGATTTTTGTCATTTAACTACCATCATGTGACTAATAAAATTCAGCCTTATCATTTACAAGTTCTATTTGATTATTTTTTTTAATTTTATATTCTTAGTTATGCAATTAATTATTCTAATTGGATCAAGTTGAGTGATTTTTTTCCCCTAATAATTTTTTTTTTTTGTATTTTCTAAACTAAAATTAAGATATTAAACGCTCTATAACTGTCATAAATCTTTTAAGCACCCACTTGATTTCCGAAATTACAGCGTCAATACAATGGAAATTTGACGCGCTCCTATCATCAAATTCCAAATTAATTTGGAGATCACCGGTAACGCAAAACACCGCGTTTACGTGGCAGAGGTCGTCAATGAAGACTAACCGTCGTTTACTTCTGCATCTGGAAGCGCAGACGTCGTTAAGTGGTCGTCAGGCGGCCGAGAGGTTGGGGACTTCGGAGACTTAATACTTGGTCCTCTTTCGATGTCTATGAAACTAGCAGGCGAGCTTGTCTTCGTCGCCATTGTCGTTTTGAGGAGGCTGAGATAGAACTAGAGAGCGCGAAGACTTTTGGTGAGCTGCCGCTTACCTGCAATCTCGTTTTTTTTATTTTTATTATCAAATTTTTTCTGCTAAATCCTTTTGCCCCTAAAAAATTATTAATTTTGGGTTGCATAGGACCATTTTCCTGTTCTGATTATGAAATTTTAGGGGTTTTGGGAGATGGAGGATCATCTAGTGTTGTATGTGGATCGCTTGATAGCCCCGCAGACGGTGGAAACGGTGGAAGGAGGGGAGTTATCGGCTGCTGGTTTTGTTCAGGAGGGAAATCTAGTTTCTGAGGAAAATGAGCCATTGATTCAGTTGGTAGAATGTCGCATTTGCCAGGAGGAAGATCAGATCAAGAATTTGGAGACCCCCTGTTCTTGTAGCGGCAGCCTCAAGGTTTTATTCTCAATTATAGTTTTCCTTTTTTTATTGGATTGTTCGAGTTTTGTTGATGTATTTGTTAGTCTGAATGAATCTTCTGGATGACATTTTATGTTTGAATGTTTGCTTATTTGATACCATGCTTGTTTCTTGTTGAAGCAAATATTTCTTGTTTTGATCAGCCTTGTCAAGAAGCCCCTTATCCCTGGCGACTTTTTTTGAAGTGCTTCCTGGTCCTTTCTGTAAATGTTTCTACTAATGCATCTATGAAGTTATGCATTGTTTCTTGATATATGAATATGTTCATGCATGTACGTTGGATTAAGAATTTATCTTAATAGATCAAAAATCTAAACGGTTTTAAGCTAATATCTATTTCAATAAGCCTGACCTTGCTTGGCTCAAGATCAATCATCTACAGCCAGGCTTTCCTTGACCTTAGATTGAACTGAATGATTATGAGCTGATCCTAAGTCGTGGTCAGGTCAACTTGAGATTTCTTCTTTAATGGCCCAGATTAAGGAGTCTAATTTTGAAATTTTACGAGTTTATTTTGACTGTCTTTGGCTTATCATGTTTCCATGCTTGAATTTGTCATGGCTTCCATATCTGGAGAAGCCATTGAGTTTTTGTACTTTGCTATTTGGACTAGTCTCTCTTATTGTGCAATGTTCGAACTGCTTTATAGATTTAATTGGGAGTTATAGGATTCCATTTGGTGTCACGATGGAAGAAGGTATCGCAATGCCACTTTTGATTTTTATATATATATATAGTATTTGATTCATTGGGTTTGGTGTTGGAGTGGTTCAACAGTCAACAGTGCATGCTACTTATGTGGAAAGTTATAAACAAATTCATTTAGTTTCCCTACCTGCTATGGTTCGGAATTCGTACTTGCTTGAGTTTATGTCAAAAGCTTGAGTTTTTTCTGATTGAAAATTTAAAGTATACCATGGTTTCTTGTATTCTTCCCTTTCATCTTGGGTATAGTCTATATGCTGTTCTGTTTGCTTGGCAATATTCCGTTTACTGCTTGATATTATTGGCTTTCACTGCCATGTTACAGTATTCTTTGACTTAAAAGTTGTTCTCAATTGTGATATTAAGGCTGTCATGCTTTCTAGAAGTATCTGGAAAAATTTTGTAGTAAATCTTGATTTTTGTTGGTTTTCTGGTACATTTCAACCTGTGGTAGTTTTTGGGATTCAAATGTGTTAATTTAGATTATTTGTTTTCGTGTAAGCTAGATTTGTTCTCACTTTCCTTTTTTGGTGCATGTGCAGTATGCTCATAGGGAATGTGTGCAACGGTGGTGCAATGAGAAGGGGGATATAATTTGCGAAATTTGCCATGAGGTTTGTTGCAAACTTTGTGTTTTTTGGTTTCTAGCTTTTGCTTAACCATAATGCATTTGGAAATTAATTTTTCTATTAGGGTTCAATGTTCATCTTCTTCCCAATGAACATATTAATGCCTCTTTCTTGGTTCAATCAACTTATTTAAAACTATTATTATTGTTATGTGCTATAAAATTTGTGATGGTATAGAGTGTTGAAAATCTTATCTTTATATAAAGAGTGCGCATAGAAAGAAGTTGCAAGAAATATAAGAATCCCTTACATCAACTCAAAAAGGGAAAAATCAAATGGTTTGACCCAATTGCAATAATTCACTTTATAATTATATATACAAGAATCCGTTCTTCTTCACAATTAAAGAAGACAGGTTACCCAATTGAGAATAAATGTTGATTTATGTTGTAGGGTTTATAAAAGTTGGGTATCCACATCATGCAATTGAAGTCCAATAAAAGGGTTAGATGTTAGTAGTCACGTGATAATAATCGGATGATAGAAGTCAGGAGATGGTGTGATTGGTGATGGTGGTTAGCGGTGACTGGTGACGGTGGTCATCGGTGACGATCGCCGGGAAATGTAATAAATTTTTTTTTAGGTTTCTTGGTTTATAAACCTTTTACTTATAGAAAATAGAGTCATATTTATAGCCTTTTTTAGGGAGTAATTTGTTAAATTTGATCAAAATTCAAAATATTTTATTTAACAATTTGTATTGGTCCCCCTGATTATCGTACATTTATGAAGTATTTGAGTTCCTTAATGACTTTGGAATTAAATGATCTTAAGCTCATTGGATTCATGTCATCAAGCCGTTTGATTTGACTATAAGTATGCAAGATGCGGAGAGACCATTTGGTCATTCAGTTAATGTTTTGAAGCTTCCTTTGCTTCAAGTGCTTGAGTTGGGTTCATTTAGATTTATATCAAATACCTTATGGTGTTGATGGGTTCATCTCATTGATATGTTTAGTTCAACTTGAAATCGAAGTTCAAATGATCTCGAATTTAATTCATAAAGTTTCCAATTCAAATATTGCCTTGAGATTCATGCTCATGAAGTGAATTTTTTGGAGATGTATACTTTTCCTCTTATTTTCATATGTTTATAGCAAGTTTTCCACAAAATTTATGATGCAAATTTATAATATTAAAAAAAATATAGTACTAATGCTCTTTGGACGTCAATATGAACCTCTCAAAGTGTCGTGAACTAAGTAAAATATCTTTAATTATAATTTTAACTTTTCATTAAGTCAACATTTCGATTGTAGCAAAAGATATTGAAAATTTTTACTCTAAAATTTGTAAATTTGCTTGAATTTGATCATAGAGGCATTATTCGACTTCGAAAGTACCAAAATTAAGCTTGAAGCATTGAAAAATAGTTATGGGGACCCAAAATATGCTCAAAAAATTATCGTTCGAGGCTAAAATTGGGTCGGGCCTACTAGATCGATCAGTGCCAACGGGAATGGGAGCTTGAGGCTGTGCCTTTAGTGTATCCTATGTTGCCTTTTAATAGAGGCACCTATATGTAAAATTTTTAATGATTTTTTCTCTTGTTTTTTCTTCTTTTCTATTTTTCATATTTTTTTCATTTTCTTAAATTATTAATTTTGTAATTTTCATCTCCCTCTTCAAATATAAATTATTTTCTTCTTCTTCTCCTTCTTCAAGTTTGAAACATTGAAAAATAGTTATGGGGACCCAAAAAAATGCCAAAAAATTTCTTGTTTAGGACTAAAATTGGGCCTGGAATGGGCCAGGCCTACTAGATCGGTCAGCTGGCCAATGACGACGCCAATGGGAGCTTAAGCTTGTGCCTTTTAATGTATCGTATAGTGCCTTTTAATAGAGTCACCAATATGTAAACTTTTTAATATTTTTCTCTTGTTTTTTCTTCTTTTCTTTTTTTTGGATTTTTTTTTAAATTACTAATTTTAACACTGCCGTTGCCAGGTCCCAAGTCCTGGATGCGAAAAGTGGAGGGTTGCGTTAGGTAGTCGACAACCAGCGTAAAACTTGTCGAACAATAATGACATGAATCCTTTAAAAAATTGTGTTAGTGCTAGGGCGTCCCCTGGAAGCGACGCGCTGTATGGCCTGAATACAGTGGAAAGTGTGCAAGGGCCGCTGCACCGGTGCCCGGGTGCATTGTTAAATAGGCAAGGGTTCCCACATCAAGGACGGATGTGGGCAAAGAAGCTAGTCCATGAAACTAAAATTAGGATAGAAACTTGGAATATAGGTTCTCTTACAGGAAAATTAATGGAATTAATAGATATTATGATTCATAGGAAGTTAAATATTTTATGCATTCAGGAAACTAAATGGGTTGGAGAGAAGGCTAAGGAAATTGATAGTTTAGGATTTAAACTTTGGTATTCGGGTAGGAGTCGTACTAGAAATGGTGTAGGTGTTATTATAGATAAGAGTTTAAAGGATAATGTTATAAAAATTAATAGAATTGGAGATAGAATTATAGCTTTAAAGATTGTTGTTGATGATAAGATTGTTAATATTATAAGTGCTTAGGCTCCTCAAGTAGGTTTGGATATGAGTTCTAAATTAAATTTTTGGAATAACTTAGAATAATTAATACCAAAAATATACCTCTTGAAGAAAGAGTTTTTATTGGAGGAGATTTAAATGAAATTGTTGGTAGAGAGGTAGATGATTTTAAAAGCATTCATGGTGGCCATGGATTTGGAACGACGAATGAAGGTGGCAAGACCATATTAGATTTTTGTTTAGCTTATGATTTTTCAATTGCTAATACCTTATTTAAGAAAAGGAATGAGCATCTCATCACTTATAAAAATGGATATAATACAACCCAGATTGACTATTTTCTTATTAGAAATTAAACCGTTTAGAATGCAAAGATTGTAAAGTTATTCCGAGTGAAAATTTATGTACCCAACATCGATTATTAGTTTTGGACTTTAAGATAAAGGGGCATAAAATAAAAAATAAAGTAAAACAATTTTCTAGGATTAAATGGGGGCATTTAAAGAATATTAACAAAAATATTTTTGTGAGTAAGATTTTAGATCTTAAGATTTTGTCTGTGCATGAGGATGCTAATATTATGTGGGAAAAAGTGGCTAGTGATATTAAGAATATTGCAAAAGATGTGCTTGGAGTATCTAAGGGAAAAGCTCCTAATAGTAAAAATAGTTGGTGGTGGAATCCTAATGTGCAAGAAAAAATTAAAAATAAGAAGCTTTGTTATAAAAATTGGTTTAATTTTAAAAATTCTGATAATTGGGAAATATATAAAGTGGCTCGTAAGGATGCTAAGAAAGCAATATGCGATGCAAAGGCATTAGCTTTTAGTGATTTATATAATAGATTAGATACTAAAGAGGGAGAAAGATATATGTATAAGTTAGCCAAACAAAGAGATAGGAGTAGTAAGGATTTAGTTCAAGTGAAGTGTATTAAAGATGAAGATCAAAAAATACTTTTCTTAGAAGATGATATTCAACAAAGATGGATGAGATATTTTGCTAAACTTTTTAATGAAGAGTGTGAAAATAAGATTGACTATAGTGACCTTAGCACCCTAAATGAAAGTAAAGATTTCTGTTTTTATCGGCGTATTAGTAAAACTGAAGTTAAAGAGGCTTTAAAGAAAATGAAGGGTGGAAAAGCTGTTGGACCTGATGATATCCCAATAGAGGTGTGGAAATGCTTAGGAGATGAAGGAATTTCATGGCTTACTAAACTTTTTAATACTATTTTGAAGACTAAAAAGATGCCAGATGAGTGGAGAATGAGTATGTTAATTCCTATTTTTAAGAATAAAGGCGATGCACAGGATTGCACGAATTATAGAGGTATTAAGTTAATGTGTCATACTTTAAAACTATGGGAGCGAGTTATGGAGCATAGGTTGCGGCGTGATACTAATGTTTCTCAAAATCAATTTGGATTCATGCCGGGTAGGTCGACTATGGAAGCCATACATTTATTAAGAGGTTTGATGGAGAAATATAGAGAAAATAAGGAGGATCTACATATGATATTTATTGATTTAGAAAAAGCATATGATAAAGTTCCAAGAGAAGTGCTATGGAGAGTTCTTGATGTTTGACCAAGTATTTCCCTATTTCGGTTGGGTTACATCAAGGTCAACCTTAAGCCCATATCTTTTTGCTTTAGTCTGGATGTTCTCACTAGATATTTGCAGAGGATGTACCTTGGGTTATGCTTTTTGCTGATATATTTCTTCTTGTTGATAACGATAGTAGAGGGAGTTTGGAAAGGTAAACTTGAATTATGAGATGGTCAACCTTAAATTCTAAAGTTTTCGCATTGAGTAGTATCTAAAACGGAATATATTATAGTTAATTTTAGTTGTAGTAAATAGACTCTTGTTGAGGGATTTGTGACTTTTGCGCGATCTAAGTCATATAATAATTGAGTACACGTTTTTTAGTATCTTGGATCATCATTTGTTTCAGCTAGTGATGGTGAAAATAAGTATGGGGAATATATCTTAGCAGAATTTTCAAGTTCGGATGGTTTTGAATAGGGGAGGTTAGGAGAGTAGAGGTATTAGATTTGACTTATGTTAAGAAAGGTAGGGGTAGACCTAAAAAGACTTGGTTAGAAAATATTAGGAATGACATTTCTTTATTAGGTTTAAACGAGAATTTGACTTTTAATAGGACACAATGGAGAAAAAGGATTCATGTAGCCGACCCCACGTATTGAGATAAATGCTTGATGTTGTTGTTGTTTAAATTACTAATTTTGTAATTTTCATATCCCTCTTCAAATATAAATTCTTTTCTTCTTCTTCTTCAAGTTTGAAACATTGAAAATTAGTTATGGGGACCCAAAAAATGCTAAAAAAAAAATCTTATTCAGGCTTAAAATTGGGTCTGGAATGGACTGGGCCTACTAGATCGGTCAGATGGCCAATGCCGGCGCCAATGGGAGCTTGAGATTGTGCCTTTTTATGTCTCTATGGTTCCTTTTAATTAATAGAGGCACCATATGTACAATTTCTCATGATTTTTTCTCTTGTTTTTCTTCTTCATTTCTATTTTGGAATTTTTTTTTTCATTTTTTTAAAATTACTAATTTTGTAATTTTCATTTTCCTCTTCAAATATAAATATCCTCTCATAAGGGGAAATTCGCTCCGTTCATTGTAGGCTTCAATTCTTTCTATTAAGAGAGTTTTTTCAGTCTTATATAGGCTATGCACAATTCTCCCTTTGTAGGCTTTAGCAAAATGTTATCCTAGATAGGAGGTGCATATCCCCTTACATACTCTACTGCTCCTCTATAAAGAGTATTGAATTGTCATTTGGAGTTGAGCAAAAAACCAAATCTCTTAATTCTTTCTATGTAGGCTCTAATTCCATCTCTTAAAAGAGGCTCAATATTGTCTTGCGTTGGTGACAAGTCTCTCTTTAGAAGCTTCAGTGCTCTATCATGACTCATGATTATTGAACCGCCATATAGGTGAAGTTATAAATGATAACCAAGATTTTCAATCTTTGTGGCGGAGCTTCGGTTTTCTTCTTGAAAGGGGGTAAGGTTTTGATGATCTCCATTTGTAAGGATTGGGATTCAAAAAGTGTTTTCATCTCATTTTGAATGTTCAATTTTCTCCCCAATGGAGAGGTAATTATTCTCAAAATTACAACTCATGCAAGAGATAGTGCTGAAGAAAGCATTCTAATTTATGGAGTTTGACGTTCAGTTTAATATCGATGTATAGTATAAATATTGATGATGCCAAGCACCAATATTAACATTGAATTCATTAGAATTATGTGTTGTGTATGAGATAAACTTTGCATCCTTACAATAAACTTCAATAGGGAAGAGGGAGCTCATTGTAAGCTGAGTTTATTGTACTTCAGTTTGATGTTCAGTTTAATTTCCCCCCAAATAGAATTAAGTCATTTATATATTTTTTAGGCATACTTGAAATTTTCAAGATATTGTACTTTAGTTGAAATATAATGAATGACCACAATTTTGCAGGACCTTTTGAGTTTACATCTTCTGAGATTTTTTTAAGAAAATGGACCTTTTGAGGCTTTAGCTTTTTGAGATATTTTGAAAATTGGAAAACCTATACCTTTTGTGGATGTTAATCTTCTGAGGTTTTTAGAGAATCGAAGAAACCTGTATCTTCTAGGGCGTTTAGCTTTTTGAGATTTTTTTTTTAAAACAAATAAACCTATATCTTTTTCAGGTTTTTTCGCCTTCAGAGTTTTTATGGAGAATTAGAAGAATGTGTATATTATGAGGCTTTTAGTCTTCTGAAATTCTTAAAGAGTCAGAGAAACATATATTTTATGAGATTTTTAGCTTGCTGAGAACTTTGGTGTTCTTGTACTTTGTAAGAATTTTAGTCTTTTAAGGTTTTTGGAGAACCAGAGAAATCTATATTTTTTTAGATTTTTAAATAAGTGAATATTCTATCAACTACTTGCTCTCATGGAATTAATCTTTATGGTAAGGATTGTCCAATACTAGTTTTCCATTCTAGCAACTACTTGCTCTCATAGAATTAATCTTTTTGGTAAGATTGTCCAATACTAGTTTTCCATTGAGGCCACCTCGTTGGTGTGCCTTCTAGCGGTTGTGAGTCGAAATCTTGTCTACCACTTTCCTTATGGTGTCTTTCTAGTGGAGACTATGTCCACTATATTTTTATTGAGAATGCCTCACTTGCATACCTTCTAAGGATTTTTGTTACATGCAATGTTATTTAAAAAAAATATTGATAAAATGTGAGGCTCAGGTAGTGTTCACCACTTAGATTGTAATGTCCTTGATTGAGAAATTGATTGTCAACTATTAATAAAATGTTTGCATTATGTTAAGAATGATTCTCATAGAAGTGCTAAATTGTTATCTACTAGAAAATTTATTGCTTGTTAAATAGTTTTGCTTTGGACAAATATCTAGCACACTCATCCAGAAGTTGCAAAAAACACTAGAATTTTTTTGCTTGATTGAGAAATTGATTGTCAACTATTAATAAAATGTTTGCATTATGTTAAGAATGATTCTCATAGAAGTGCTAAATTGTTATATGCTAGAAAATTTATTGCTTGTTAAATAGTTTTGTTTTGGACAAATATCTAGCACACTCATCCAGAAGTTGCAAAAAACACTAGAATTTTTTTGCTTGTAAATTTTAAAAAGGGAAAAAACCAATTACAAATGTTGAGTGACAACAAGTGGACAATTAAAGTTCAATACCAAGGTTGGATGTTAGTAACATATGACAATAGTCAGATGATAGAAGCCAGGTGATACTGGTGGCGATTGCTGATGGTAGTCATTGGTGGCATCTATAGGAAATGTAATAGAGTTCTTTAACTATCTCAATTATGGAACCTCTCATCTGTAGAATATAAAGCTCTCTTTATAACTTTTTCGAGAGAAGTACTTTGGTAAATTTAGCCAAAATTCAAAACTCTTCATCGAACTATCATATAGATCAACTTGTACATTGATCGTTTATTCAATTTTTGAGTTTTTTAATGATCTCATAATTGAATCATCTAAGGCTCTTTGAATGTATCTCATTAAGCTGCTTGATTTAACTATAAGCATGCAATATTTAAAGATCGCTTGGTCATTTATTTATTTAATGTTATGAAGCTTCTAAATATGTTTAAAGTGCTTAATTTGGGTTCATTGGGACTTTGATTGGATCACTTGTTTTGTCGATGGATTCGTCTTGTCGAGATGCTCAGTTTGACTATTAGTTTGTTGAAATTGATGTTTGGATGGTCCTGAATTTAATTCTAAAAATTTCCGATTTAAATATTGCCTCGAGATTCATGTTGATCAAGCAAAATTTCTATGGTCATATCAATTACATTTCATGTGGATTGTAGGATCAATTCTATTGGTCCAAAACTGCAAATACTTAGTTTTTATGTTCTCCAGGTTTATCACTAAAATAAAATTTCTAAATATATAGTTCATTGTAGTTTAACAGCTAGTCCTCAATGAGTTAAAGCTTTGCATTTCTTGAGGTAAGAAATGACAAGCATTTGACTCTAGTGAAGTGAAGTCATGTTTTGGCGAGAGGTGCTATCTACTTTAATCATTGTGAATATAGATTTAGTATGTAGATAATATTACCATTAGTTGAGAATTCACAATCGTGCAAAATGTTCTCAAAATCACTAAACTGCCACTCATCAATACCTCTTGCCATAAGTTGAATTTGAAAACTGTCACCACAGACCTTACACTTTGTAATTTTTGGTTATTGGAAATTACCATTAATCCTTGCCTGAAATATCCTTTAGAGTTTGCGACTCAAATTCTATTACTGTTAGTAGAAAAGCTTGCGGGCAATTCAATTATGAGAAAATTTAGGGGGATATGTGGCCCAATTCCGGACTTATATTATTTTTGCACACATATTTATATTTATGTAATTAGGGTTTGCCATTGTGTATTGTGTGAACTGTCACTCTCAACTTATATCATTTTTTTGATATAGTGAATTCTTCTCCTCTGCTTTTGATTTTTTTTTTCCTATCTAGGATTATTTATGTAGATAAGGAAAAATTATTGGAGTGACATCTATTAAAGATAATGTGATTGAAAAAATAATTGTTGGCTTGGACATGCATACAAAAGACAGAAAATGCACAATTTAGATGAGTAGATAAAAATCATTGTAAAAAATTAGGAAGGAAAAAGTAGTTGATCTAAAATTACATTGATGAAAGTTGTTTGAAAGTTATTTGTGAAGAATCGGTTAACTCCTTAGGCAACAATTAATTAGAATGAACGAAAATTGAGAATTCATAACAATGACTTCGAATTGTCATGGTGTTGCATGATCCTCTATACCTTTTTATGCCCTTGGAGAATGACAAATAATGATGAGTATCTTCCCAAGACATACTTATTTTTATATAAATATCATACGACTTTTCTTGGGATTAGGTTGATGTTGATCTGCTTATGATTAAATGAACTTTAAATATCCAGGATTCGCTGGACTAAAGTCTCGATCAATTTGGGTTCTTTGGAAGTTCTAACGAGACATAGATTTGGCTATAGATAATGTGACGTTAGGAAGATAAGGCGGTGATAAGAATTGCTAGTTAAAAAAATCAGTTTCATCACTGGATTTTTTTCTGCCAACTGAATTTAAGTCGTTAACAAAGTTCCATAACTTATGGTGCTGCTATACAAATTATCATGAAACGCAGCTTTCAGTATGACTTTAAGATTAATGACAGTGATTAAACATTGCGGCACATAAGTTTTGTTACATAGTGGAGCTGCTCCATAACTTGATTTGCATAGTATGTATTTGAAATTGAGAAAATGATCAAAATAGACTATTGAATTATTATGAAAGATCAAAATGATCTCCAACTATGTTAAATAATCATTTTAGTCTCTCAGCTCTATAAAGAAGAACTAAAATAGTTTGACTATGGCACTATTTTAGTTCCTTTTTAAGGATTTGAGGGATCAAAATGGTTCTTTAATATAATTTGAGATTATTATGATCTTTCATAAAGAGTTAAGGAATCATTTTATCTTTTTTTTTTTCATTTGAAATCTTATTGCAGTTATTATTCTATTATAATTTTTTTAATAAAATATGTTACTTCAATTACTGGCCTTTCCCTTTTTAACCCACAACTATGACCCCAAGGGTGCATAAATTTTTTATTCCGCTCTGTTCAACTTCAAATATGCGTGCACTAAGTTACTCATGCTATTAAAGCATGACCATTACCTTTGATATATGGACTGAACTTACTACTTGAGCTGATTTATGGGAGTATTCCTCTTGATTTTCAGCCATACAAGCCTGGGTACACTGCAACTCCTCGTCTTCCTCCTGATGAGACTACTATCGATATAAGGCAAGTCATCTCTGTTGACACAAATCTCTCATAAATACATAAATATTAGAAGCAAGTAATTCAATTCTTAGAAAACTTGACTGTTTGATGTGTTGGTGCATGCTGAGGAGTTCGATGAGGGTATATTAAATACGTTTGTTTCTTTTTATTTACGTGAACTTTTTGATATTAAAGTGTTGTGTGTTTTGATCGGTTCTTATTCTATGAAATTACAGTGGGGGCTGGACAATTACTGGTACTTCCATAGACTTGCGAGATCCTCGCATTCTTGCAATGGCGGCAGCTCAGCGCCGCTTCCTTGAAGCACATTATGATGATGATGATGCTACTAATGCTAGCGGCGCCAATTTCTGTAGATCTGCTGCTCTAATCGTAGGTTCCTTACATTTTGCATGGTTGTTTGTTATCAAATTGGATATCGCTGCAGCGAATAGGAGAAGAATAAGGTTTCGTTTGGGACGGCTTTTTTCCTGCTTCTAAAAGCGGCTTTCTAATACAAAAATTAAAAAAATTTAACTAAAAAAACCGCTTTAAAAAGCAGTAAGAAAGTCATCTCAAACGCGATTCATCTTTAATTAGTTCATGTATTAACATTGCATTTCTGGGTTTTTTTTTTGGTCTTTAATGGTTGGATTGATATTCCGGCTAGATAATTTTGCTCGTTGTAGTTACATTTGCTCTTCCTGTTTAGTTTCTAATGCGATTTGGTGGTTTTTTTTTTTTATTTCTGTTGCAGTTGATGGCGCTTTTTCTACTGAGGCATGCATTAAGTATGACTACTGCCGGAGATGATGATGCTTCTAGCTACATTTCTGTAATTGAACTTTTTCTATGCACTCTCTCAGCAACCATGTTTTTTCCCCTTTATTTATTATTATTATTATCATCATTATTATTATTTGTTGTTATTCCAATTTTTTAAGTTTCTTTGATGGTTCACAGATCTTTTTGATGCGGGCTGCTGGAATTCTATTGCCATGTTACATCATGGTTTGGGCCATTAGCATCCTGAATCGGAGAAGGCAAAGACAGGTACTTCTTTCATCTTGTTTGCACTATTTTCAGTTGTATCAATGAAGCTTATATCAATCTTTCATTGGCATAATTTCTTTTCTGCTTCAATTTAGTTCATTTTATTGTATATATATTTAGTATTAAACAGGTTCTTCAAAGGATTTATACTGAGATTTGAAAACTCTGGTTTTGGTTTGGGTTTCTTCACGAAAGTTTCATTTTCAATAGTTTCTTCAGTTTTTGGATTTAGTTTCGGCTATTTTTCTATAATTAAATATTTAAAAATATATAATTGAGGCTTAAATTATAACGCCGAAAATTTGATGTGACCGACCGGAGTGATTAAAAATTGTAACCACTCAAAGGACTGTGCGGAGGCCGAACGCTGCTCTATGTCTGGAGGTGAATCAGGTGCAGCAATATCAGCGATACCGAGCAAAGGGGTGACGTGACACATTCTGATTGGTGACGGCGTTCGGTGTCCGTACATAATAATTTTTCCACTCAAAGAGTTTTATGAACTTCGTGAGAAAATTTGTTACAGTTTTGACATAAACTCAAAATATCAGCTGAAATGTGTTTACTGTGGCGTCCCACTGATTCAGCTATCAAATTTTCAGGAAGCAGCAGCCATGGCCGCAGCTGAAGTTGCCTTCATTCTGCAGTCAGGTCAACGAAGGAGCCTGCAGTTTACCATTGCACCTGAATCACCTGCAACTCCTCAGCAAGAACCACATCAATGAACATTGCAGATCAGCCACAGCACTATTTACTTTAATGCTACCCCTCTAGCAAAGTCTCTTTAAGGCGAAAATTGAAAATGGGAGGTTTTTAAATATATTTACACGTATTCATTGTAACTTTCAGCATTTTGTTCTATAGTCCTGAATTGTAGAATGTACATTACTGAAATGCTCATGAAATTTTTCTTAGATGAGATGCATTTGTCAATGAATTGTAGCCTGGTTTGGTTGATATTGATCAATTTTGAAAAATTGGCTTCAAGCCTATTATAATATAATGGCTGATTAGCAAAGGGAAGACCTTGATAGTCATAGTCTGAAATTTGTGATGAACTGATGCACCATTATCTGATATAGTTCCATGTAGACTGATTTTTTTTCCTGTAACTGTACGATGGATGTGAGGAACATCTTGATACAATACAAGTAGCAGAGAGTTGAGCAATACATTTATTATGTACAATTTTTGTTAAAAAAATGTGTTTTAATAGATATATTAATCTCTTCTCATATTGTTATTATGTAAATGTTTATTGTTGGGGAAGTGAAACACAAAGCGAACACAAACAAGAAAAGAAAATAGCACCGAAAAGAAAGAAAACCAACATTTAGCACGGAAAAATTTAGTCACATCATGCTAGTAAATTCACTATGAAATATTAGGAGAAATTGTAATATCTTTTTTCTTTCATTCTCTTTTTGTCTCTTTTCATTTTTGCAGCATTCTCTTATAAGAATTAAAAAAGAAAAACATATAAAAAATTAAAAACCATCAAGGGACTTGACCTTTCATAAAAAAACAAAAAAGAAAAGTACCTAGCCCTCCTCGTGGTGTCGTGATGCTTCATGCGATGTCTTTAGTTTGTCTAACATAGTCACAACATTACGGTTTGGAGCGACGTGGTGCTCCGCTCTATTTCTACCTCCAATCATACAATACTATGTCGTAATATTTGGGTACACTACATTGCAGGGGGAATGTCACGACCCGACTCGATCCGGGACTGATCCCGCTCGCACCGGGTCGCGACACGGAACAGACAGACTGACTTACCAGGATCTGGTTATGGAATTTGGTTCGGAATTGAATCTTCCAAATAATTTAACTCCAATAGACACACAGACACAGAGCTACTATAAATCATCAAATGCAGCGGAATAAAACATCCATATTTTCTTTTCTTTTCCTCAAAACAATCATCTACAAATACAGTACATGGCTTTTTGACAGAAAGAAAGACAGAACAGAAAAGCCATGAATGTTTTTTGGTTTTATCTATAATAATTTGATGGAATGATCGTAGATGAGAGTGGGCTCACTATTTTTTAATAAAAGCTTTAATATTATCCTTTCAATATGGAATGTGAAAACAATTCATATTGAATGTTTTTTTTTTTTGTCTCATTATAAATCTCGAACTTCTTGCTGAAATTAGGAAGTTTTAACACCATTAACTTGCGGGTAACTTCTTGATTTTCGAAAAGATTTCTGAGATTTATTTGGTCATCAAAATCACCTTTCTTGAAGCACCAAACAATAAGAGCTCACTAATATGAGTTTTATGATATTCACTCCTAAGATTGCTTTTTGACAAGATAATTGCTTTTGCCATCATGTTGATCATGTCATCAAGTGCAAGAATCTAAGACCTTTATGTAATTGATATTGATAGCTTGATTAAATGTAAGAAGGGATCTTATTAACAATGTAGATAGACAAGCTCCCACGAATGAATTATTTGGTTAATAAGTCATCGGCTTACCGCTTGAGTTTGACATATTCTTTTGGATGCATCGATCTTATTATGATAAATATTAAGTAGTGCTTATCCAGGTACAAGATTAACATAATCAACATGAATAGATCCATACTCAATATGAAAGATCTAGATGTAGATGTTTTAGTACTCAGTTAAAAGATCTAGAGATAGATGTTTTAGTATCAATTAAAAGGCAACTAACCTCAATAATAAGTTTAGTTGAGATAGTCAACACAATTAGAACATAAATAATATTATTACTCATCTCATACTCTTTTCGTGGGCAGAAAAATCCTTGGGTCATTGAGATATAACCCACTTAAGCTTAGTGTAACGCATTAATTCATGTATCAAGATAAAACTATCATAGTGAAAATAAGGTCTATAATATATCATTCCATTAATAATTTGTAGGTCAGCTTTGCTCCAAGGAATATTGACCCACTATATATATTTGCTAGTCAAATGGGATACAAATTCTCAAATAGTTCAAGGTGAGTCACATAGGTTTTATCATTTATCTTATATTGGTAGAATCACCCAAGAGTTACTAACAGGACCATTGGTTCTACCTAAAATGTTTTCTTACCTAGATTAAATTCATTCATTAAATTCTATAGACTGCTTTATATTGTAATGTAATAATAACCATCATTGCTCGCTTTAACCACATAAGAAAATTGATAGGAAATACTTGAGTTCGCAAGTAATCTTATCGGGTCTACTTGAGTTCGCAAGCAAACCTAACAATAATCGGTAAAAACATCGATAAAACGAAGAAATCGTAGTGGAAGAACAATCAAACGATAGCAACTCTTATAGGAAATAAAGGGAAACAAGAACAAAGCAAAGATACAATAGATCATCAATTTGAGAAGAGGATCGTCTCTCCCAATTAAATCTCTAGACAAGAGTGTCTAGAGCCCAAGTCGTCAAGAAATTCTAATTCCAATCAATCAAAACATAACCCTTCCCTAAATATCTTTTCCCTCTTAATACAAACACTTTCATAATCTAATCTCCCTCCCAAGACCTAACCGCCCACTCCTTTTGAATTTGAAAATTATTTGACAAGTTGAGGCCCACCATGTTGGCGAGCAATACCAAGGGAGGTAGACAAGTTCTGCATCCTATAAACCTGAACCGGGCCTTAGGCCGGTTGGGCTGGTTCAGGGTAATCCAGCGGCATATCAAAAATCCATGTAGCTCCTTCATGTACGTATAAAAAATTATGCTATGAATTTTTGTGGAGCAAAAAAATATTCTATCAAATATCAAATCATAGACTTAATCAAAATTTTCGAAATCATTATCCAAGCCTCCAAAGGACCTCATTAACTTCAAAATACATCATAAGCTCATCAAATAATTCATATAATCAACAATAGATTGTACTAAAATTTGAATTTTTTTTTCCCCTGAAAGAGAGGGAAATGAGTGAAAGAACCTTCAAAGATACTTCCGAAGAAAAAAAAAAAAAACATAGCATTTTATTTAAAAATGGGAAAAAAGCAGATTCAGACAAATATGATTTCTACACTTATTATTGTTTCCAAAAGAGAAAATAAAAAAATTGAAGAGAAACAAGAATTCAAATATGGCATGATAATTTTATTTCAAATATATATAAAAAAATAGCATTAGCTAACTAACATATATCAGACACAAATGAAACATGATGATTGTACATATTGTATGGCATATGTGGGTGATTTCTGACAAGATTAGTCAAGAAAAAATTAAAAAACAAAGCTGCTTTCTTGCCTTCCACACAGTTACATAGCTGAAGTTGCATAATAATAATAATATAAGAATGTGCACGTAGTTCTCCTACAGCTGTACAGATGCATACCTTTAATCAAGCTAATATTTTGTCTTTTGGCTTGGAAGTTATGTCCCAGCTCCCATCTCTTTCAAATAACATCTTTTGCATCCCCAAGCGCTTCCAGGGTGGACTATTATGCTCATCATAATAAGGATAAAGATTAGAGCTAGCTGTTATTCAGGCCTCGTTTGGAACGACTTTCTTGCTGTTTGTTACAGTAACTTTCTAATTAATTTTTTAACTAAAAAGTTGCATTAAGAAACAGTAACAAAACCGTCCCAAACGAAGTCTCAATTAATGTATTGTATGAAATAAAATTATCATAATCTACTATTGGGAATAGATTCATGATGTAATTCTAATCATTACAAGTAAACAAATGCAAAAAAAATTAAACAAGCACAAAAAATACCAAATATTTTTATACAGATTCATCTACTAAAAGATGGTTTTATGATTCTAATAAAACCATAGAGGAAATATATGTGCAAAATGATAATTTTTTATTTAAGTAATTGAAAAAAAA
This sequence comes from Dendrobium catenatum, assembly GCF_001605985.2. Taxonomy (NCBI): domain Eukaryota; kingdom Viridiplantae; phylum Streptophyta; class Magnoliopsida; order Asparagales; family Orchidaceae; genus Dendrobium; species Dendrobium catenatum. The sequence continues at coordinate 218,146 of NW_021319478.1, forward strand.
AGCCTTAAGTAAAAAATAATAATAATCATAATAATAACTTGGTTGAAAAAAAAACTTGGTTGCTTATTTTAGAAGTAATTTATTGAAGAGTGCGTACGGTTATTAAATTGTGTGATAAATGGAGATTGGTATTGTTGCCAAATAAAGAAGTTATTAAAAGTGAAAAGAAGCCCCCAATGAAGTGTTCGAGTGATTTGAAAGCATTCTTGTATTGGTTTATGGACTTTAGTGAAACCATGGAGGGCATGTGTATTCATTTCTTTTTGTACAATTAATGATAAATAATCATTAACTCCATCCCTAGTTGATAGAGTTTTGATGACTGTCTTATGGTTGGTGTAAAGTCTAAACACGTGCCTGCTTGAATTAAGCATATATAATTATGTATATTGTGATTGTTATGTGTAGAATCTAATTGTTTTGATCAATTAGATTATTTTGTTGCCTCAGAACTTAAGTTTCTCGAGCTCGTTGGGGGGTGTAGGGAGTTAACACTCCCCCCCGGCGCTTAGCATGGGTTCGGGCGCGAAATTTTTTTTATGTATATATATATATATATATTGCTCACCTAATTGCAACTTCAGTCACAAATATGAAGAATTGAATTGTAGTATTTGCATGGACAATATTTCAATGATATGGATCAAAGGTGAGCAAAGAAAAATTAGAAAATGTTTTTAATTTCTACATAGCTTGAACTAAAAAGGATTAGAGTTGGGTCATGTGATTCTAAACTAAATAGTTTTAGATCATCAATACATTTTTTAGCTATAAATCCACTCCATAAGGGTGTGACTATATAGTTCTTAACATAATTTTTTTTGCCCCACAAACATCACACATTTTGTCATTTATCACTTTTTTTTCTTTTTTTTTTTTTGAAAATTTTGATTCCTGGAGAGAGAGAGAGAGAGAGAGAGGATCATTGAAGGAGGGAAAGGAAAGGTTGCATGCTTAACAACCAAGGAAATGAAAATATTTTAGTAATAATGAGAACTGAATTCAAGCTAGTAGAGTAGGTGCATAGGAAAACTACATGCTTGGTATGCTTATTCCAACCTTATTGGCCAGTGAAGGGCTTGAGGTGTTCACATATCAAGAAACCGAAGAAGAGGAAGAGAGATCCCCCATGCTGGCGTGAGTTTGAATCGTTTGACCATTTTTTATCTTGGTCCACACGCAAGCTGGGTCCGAGCATTAAGCCAAGGGACAATAAAGAGCCAGAAATCGAGGTCCAAATTTAATTATTTTAATTTTATGTGGTGGGGGAACTCATATAGTTGGGATTGGATTTAGGGTTCCAAAGTTCGATGGATTATACCTATGGTTTAAATCATTAATTAGAAGGTTCTCAGATTGTTCTCTGTTAGGCCGACATGGCTGAGAAATCTTGGTCATGGGAATTCGTTATGCCATTGCTCACACGCTTGCATCAACTCCAAATTGATTTAAATATCATTGATGGGCCCTTTTCCCTTTAAATATTTATAGGAAACTCTCTCAAACTTTCATGTTTGCAAGTGAACTAACATCTTATATTTCGCCAATGATTAGTCTGCTACATGGGATAGAGACCTAAAACTGGTTCTAGCTTGATATAATCGTGTTGTTAACTAGTACAGATAAAGCAACTAAGGCAAAACGGTACTAGCAAAGATTTCGATCATATTTTTTGCATTTATCAATCAGAAAAAGTGCCATATCAAGAAAACTTCTTGTTCATGTTCAATCACATTTGGCTCGGTTATTTGCTTGAGATCAACAAATTTTACAACCTCATATATTTAATGAGTCAAACACAAACAATGCCTTATTTGATTATGTTTGGCTCATACCTTGACTGTATATATATTGATGCGGTGCATCAGCCCAGTCATTGATACCTATATGACTATATCCTTATTTGTATTACTTATTATTTTCATATTACTTATTATCTAATAATCCTAGCAATAGTGCTGCCACTTTATTCCTCTTACAGTTATAGGTACTATTTCACCTTTTTTGCTTATTAAGCTTATTATAGCCAGAGAAACTCTAAAGCATTTATACACAAAAATGTAATAGAAAAGTATCAATATACGTCTTTTATGCTTTGAAGGTTTCTGCTTCTCTTTCATTTGGGCTTATGATGTTGTGGCCACATCTTTCGAGACTCCCTATGTCAGAGTGGTATCAGAGCTTAGAGTTCGAGTGGGATGGTGGATTGCACTAACTGGATATGAGGTGATGATGATCGCAACCTAGATAAGTTGTGGGCGACCAGCTTGGCACAACAACTGGAAGATTTGGCCATAGAGCTTTAAGGTTTTCAACTGAAACGCGCAAGGAGCTATAAGATTTGGTCATTGCGCTAGTTTAATTTTAAGTGCAATGGCGCCACCCTGTCAAGTGCAGCAGCACTTGAAGCCGTTTTTGTGTTTTCTTATAAATAGATGTTCAGTTCTGTTTGCAAGGAGTTCAGTCACTTGAGTAAAATTTAATGCATTTTCAATGTACTTCTCTAATACTCTCTTAAAATAAAATCTAAGAGAGACTAGGGAAGTATAAGATACAAATCATACAATCTCTGAGAGAGTTTAGCCTGTGTTGTATAAGCAACTCTATAAATGGAGGAAGGAGTGTAGAGAAGAAACTTTGATCATTCCTAGTGATAAAATTTCATTACTTCTCTTGTACTTAATTCTTCTATGAATATAATGAAAATGAGTTTGCTTGTTATTTCTTTTATATCTAGTTAGATCTCTTATTTTGGATTGATGATGTAAAGAGCATATTAAGTACTAATGTATACTCTTGTACTCTAAAAAATGTATGAATGTTTTCAATATATCATGTTCTTCATTTAATGCATGCAATGGCCATATGTATAATTAAAACTTAATATGATGTATAACCTAGATGGAGGAATGAAAGAACAATCATGAGTATTGAGATAGAATGTTGGCATGCCTAAACAGAGGATGTTTGAATATTCTACGTTCAATAGAGATATTAAAACTGTAGGAGGTCAACAAATACCATTTTCACTCCTACAAGCTCGATAAAGATCTAAGGATGCATATGCTCTGATTCACATTTAAAATTAAGAGTATCATTAGGAAAAATATAATATTTACGTAAATCAATCCAAAATATTTTATTAAATGTGTTTCAATTATTTTACTTATTTTTATTTAGTGGTACGAACTTAAAAATATCATTTTTATTTCAATTGTATAACTTATGCAATTAGAGTTAACAGTAATAATTTTATTCTAAGCAAGCATAACTCTTCCTCGTGGGTTCGACACTCTACTTCATCACTTTATTACTTAATTTTTCACGTATACTTGCGTATATTTAAATGGGATTTAATTATTGATATATCAAATAAAATATAATCATATTTAAATCTTGCATGTCACATCTAGCTAAGCTCAGATAGAGTCAATCTTGATAACCTACACAAGCCCCAACTGCCATAGGATTTTGGCGTCATTGTTGGGACAGTAATTTGCATATTATAATTTAACTGTGTTGTTGAAATAAGTTCATATTTAGACCAACTTGTATTTGTATTCTATTTTTCTCATTTTTTATATTTTTGTGTTGTTGTTTATTCATTCTTGTAAGCTTTGTGGATCAAGAAAGGAGCCTTTTTTATTTGATTATGATATAGAAAGTATACTCTCAAAATTTTGAAAAAAAAAAAGTAAACATGTCTAACCCAGTGCTAGATCAAGATCATTTTTAGACCTCTCAGGGAGTATTAGGGGTGTCAATTCGGGTCAGCGGGTCGGGTTCGTGTCGAACCCGGAACTGACCCGGCACTATTTGGGTCAACCTGAGCCCGACCCGTTTTTAAAAACGAGTCAGGTTTCTGGACCCGAACCCGACCCGATTCGGGTCCGGGTCAACCCATCAGAGAATTAGTAGACCAACTATTCAGGCTAATAATTTTGAATTAAAATCGTTCATAATTCAGATAGTTCAAATTTTCCAGTTTGGTGAAACTCCTATTGAAGATCATAATTTACACTTAATTAGTTTCCTATAAATATGTACAACATTTAAGTATAATGATATCAGTGATGGTGTTATTAGGCTTAAAACTATTTTCATTTTCTTTGAAGGGGGGGGGGGACAGCTAAGATACTCTTCGGATGCTCTTTGGGAGACTTTGAAGGAGAAGACTGTAGGAGGAAGACCTGGGGACAAGTTCAAGAAGCTAACATAAACGGCATTACAGGAGAAGAGGGTGAAGGCTCTGTTTCAGATGTGACGAGAGGTATACACCGGGGCACAGGTGTAAGGACTGAACTCTTTACGTTCTCACCGTTTATGATGATAAGGAAATTGAGGAGAGTGTTATCCTTCCACCTTAGGGAACAGGTGGGTCTTTGGGAGGGGGGTATTATTAGACCGGTCTAGCCGGTCCATACATGACCGGCTCATGGAGACAGGCGGAATTCGTCCACCTCCCCTATGTGCCGCTCAAACCGTGGGCTCCAGTAGTTGGAATAGGAAAGTTTTTAGAGGGATGTAAAAGGGAAATTTGAATATAAAGATTGTTTAGATATTTCTTTTTAGAATGTATGCATTAAATAATTTGTTTGTCTAGGTTTAGGTCATCTTGAATTTGGCTGAAATTTGAGATCTCTCATAAGTTTTGTTTAGGCTCTAGTGGCATCTACCGTCTAGAGAATTGGGAGAGAGAGATCCTCCCCTCGAATAGAGGATCAATTGTATGTTGGTATTTTCTATTTCCCTTTCATCAAATAATACAAATTATCTACTGCTTTCTTGATTTTGTATGAATTTTTGTGAAGAATTCTAGCTATTTTCCAAAGATTGATAGGAGTTATTTGAGATCTACAAGTGTTTCCTATCATACACTCATGTTAAAACAAATTAAATAAATATAAAATTCATCTTAAATATATTTTGTGATATCCTAATCCAATTTTTCTTTTCAAATGCAAGTCCCAAAGATTGCTATAACATGACAATAGATAGGGGACTTGGTGGACCCTGCTCTTTAACTTTTCTCTCAAACCTACTTTCTTCTCACGTGTCATATATTTTCAAAGGTTACTTGGTATTTTATGGAATAGCTTAAGTTCTTTTCTCTCTAGAATTGGAAAATGTATATGCAAACTACGTTGTATTTTTGAACAGTTCAGAAAATTCCACAGCACAGCAGTTAATATAGATATCTAAAAGAACAAGCGAAGTTCAAAATCAATAATCACAAAAAATGGCCGTATTTAATCCAAATCATTCAAATTAAAAAGAAAAAAACTCGAACTTCCTTTGGAAAAAAAGTAGGGAAATGAATTTGCATAGATCAGATAAAACGTGATTGGTGTGAAAACAATTAGGCAATTAGGACAATACTCTCTCCTTTCCCACTGCAAAACGAAGAAAAAGACATTTAAATACTATTATGAGCTGGTGGACTTCGATTGACATTAACTACACAGCTAAATATTCCAAAGATAAATAAGAAATTAACTAATGCCAGACATGAATAGTGTCATATTTTGACGGGACATCTTAAAAATCATATTATCCATTAAAAAGTACTGGTGAGATAAATAAATTCAAACGGTGAAGTTGATTTCTACAATGACAGTGTAAATTAATTAACAGGTTAAACATGTCATATGATCATATGCCCTCCTGGGGATACATGGAAATATTATTCATATATCATCATTCATTAAACTTAATTATTTATTTTAAAATTTTATAAAATCCTTCTTCTCCAAACATTATCGGACTTGTTAATTATTATATTTTCTAAAGCTTTCCCTAAAGAATATTATAGCTCATGTCTAAATTATTTAGTACAACAAAATGTAAATAATTGAAGCTGAATAATTTGGTTGAAGCTATTCTTTCTTATCCTTCTATTGACTTCAGATGATAAACTAATCAAATAAGCTCCACATTCTGTTACATGCTTACAGGTCTTTCCCAACAAAAAAAGAATGCCGCGTACTTTCTATATGAGTCAAGAAAAAACATCCAAAATTTTTTAGAATCTCATCTTAATTAAAGAAAACAAGTTGCTGTCGAGCAATTCCATGGCAATCCTTTGAACATGATCGTGTACAAGATATTGCATGTGAGTCCTCGCGCATTGGTGAGGAAAAATATGAGGGTTTTTTTCCTCTCTTTTGAATTTAGTATTGTGGAATCCACATGACCTAATGTCTTAAACTGAACAAATTATTCTGTGCGGAGTCCGGACGTCGTGGAGACCAATAAAAATGCAACACGTCACCCTAAAAGTGTACCGTGCTCGGTACCGAGCACGGTACCACTCGATACCGGACAAGAACCGTCCGTTGCCCACACAGAATAATCTTTAAATGGACGAGAGAGGGGCATGTACTAGAAAAGAGAAGGAGAAACTTGCTTTCATTTTTCAACGGATCAAGGGAGTTTCAGAATCTTGAGATTGAATATACATATATTTGACTTATTCGTAGCATTGGAAAGTGTTCAGTTGCCATCCAAATAAAAAAATGTAACGGCCTACCTAGATGCCGGCCTAGAATGGATTTGCGTTCAAAATTGTTCGAAATATTCCATGGGGTGAATATTATAATACAAGAATGGAAAATGAGTCGGTAACCCCTATATGAAGCTAAACGTGTAGTCTTTTTGAGACTATCCTCACTGGATTTAAAAAATGTTCAATGGTTTCATGCGAAGGGTCAAATAAGTCTTTCTATAAGATTAATAATTCTAACATGCCACCTTGGCAGTCGTCTTAAGCAGTTAGATCATGATTATAAGGAGCAGTGCTCAAGCAAAATATAAGCCAAGCCTTCGGAGGAGGAGCACATGTGAAGCCATTTATTTACTAGATAATTTGCTGAGTTCCTTACGGAAAAATCTTCCTTGTAGCAAATTGAGTCTCTTTTTTACAACTTACTACATGTTGTATTTTGCAATAATCTTCTGTTTGAGATTCTCCTTAGTCCTGAGTCAATTCATTTTGAGTCTTCTACAAAGATCACCACTTGCTTTTTGCTTATAGCTTGAATTCATTATTTGAAGAAAGCTTGAAGTGCTATCTTTGAGGTTAAGAAAGTTCTCACCTAGTTTTGGATTTTCACAAGTCAGATATTTGTAGTCCATCTACTAGATTCTCCTAAGCTCAAAGCTTACAGTCCCACCACTAGTTTAACGCTTCATTGAAACCCAAACAAGCATTTAGAGCTTGTTTGGGTGTTCCTTTGGAGTACATAGTGAAGGTTTAGAGGCATGGAGGAGAATAATGATATGGATAAGGTTGATGAGGTCATGCTTCCAGGTTTCCGATTTCATCCAACGGATGAGGAGTTGGTAGGGTTCTATCTGAGGAGAAAGATACAGCAGAAGCCTCTTTCCATTGAGCTCATCAAGCAACTGGATATCTACAAATACGATCCATGGGACCTACCGAGTAAGCCATCACTATTCATTAATGTACAATAATATCAGATAAATTATCACATACCTGAGAAGAAAAAATTAATTTAATTTCCTATTGAAGCGATTCTTTTCTTCCTTCTTTAACAACACTTACAGTTTAGGGAACTTGTTCAAGCAGTGTTCTCACTCCTTCAAGTTCAAAGTAAACTTTTCTTCTTTTAAAAGTTTCTTTCCTAATCCTTCGCTTTCGCTACCTTTAATCCATTTGTTTCCTCCTTCCGGTTTCACTAGCTTTTGGTTTCATAGAGAACTTCTGTTTCTCTTTGTTTTTCATCATCTTTAATGTTATGTTTATCTGTTAGGAGTCATCAAGTTCATAGCCTGGCTAGACATGTAAGCAATTGATGCAAACACTAGCTGTAGCCTGCTCTGTGGGTCACTTTCATATCAGACAATTTAATAAGGCCATTTTATAAAAAAAAGGTAGCTAATGATAAGCTTAGATGATGTATGTGCTTCATGGCTGAACCAAACGAAGTAGTGGAGTAAAACTAGTGTCTCCTTAGATAAGTTTAGATGTCTTTCATAACCAATTAAAAAAACTCTATTCACAAAGGTAAAACGTAGACAGTATAAAAAACTGACCAACATGAAGTTTAAAGAAACTAAATAAAATGCATTATCTATTAACAGTATTCAAAGCAAATGCATGACATAAAACAGGGTTAATGGAATTAGTATTTCATAAAATTATGTTCACCGTACCTTTTCAATAAAAAAAAAAAGGCTAAATGCTAGCTTGCTTGTGAGCAGAGATGGCAACAACGGGTGAGAAGGAATGGTACTTCTACTGTCCGAGGGATAGGAAATACCGCAACAGTGCGAGGCCCAACAGAGTTACCAGCGCAGGATTTTGGAAAGCCACGGGAACAGACAGGCCTATCTATTCATCTGAGGGAGTAAAATGCATAGGCCTGAAGAAATCTCTTGTCTTCTACAAGGGAAGAGCAGCAAAAGGGATCAAAACGGATTGGATGATGCATGAGTTCAGACTACCATCTCTCAATGATCACTCGATTTCAAAAAGATCAATGGATAAGAATTTCATTCCAGCCAATGTAAGTTATAGACCTGATCATCTTCTATATCTGTTAGTCATAGATCAGAGAGAAGGAAAAAACTCACTAATTATTTATTATTCATGATCAGGAAGCATGGGCCATTTGCAGGATCTTCAAGAAGACAAACACCGCAGCACATAGAGCACTCTCTCACTCCTGGGTAGCTTCACTGCCAGAAGCTACAGATTTTCATAAGTTTTCTCTACCGTACGCTATAAATGTTGCACAATTTGGATCAGAGAACATCTCATGCGCAAGAGAAATTGGTTCTTTGATCCAGTTTGGTTGCAGCAGTGGCTTCGAGCAGCATACTAATGCAGTAACTTATCCTTCCTTGGATGTTCCTACCTTCAAGCCAATAAACTGGATCAACTGTTTGTCACCTGAAATGCCCACAACCTTCACGTTCTCCCCTCAAGAAACATCAAATGATTCCAAGCCTTCAATCGATGCGACCTCCATGCTTCCCAACGTATCAGCTGCAGTACTTCGAGATCTGGAGAAACCTTCTCCAAGCATAAACTTTGGGCAGCCGCAGCAGTCTAGTGGATTCACTGCTACTTTTCCTTTAGAAGATTATAGGAACTTGGGAATTGAAGAAGAAGTTATGATGGTCAAGAAGACTACAAGTAGTATGTGCGTTAGTAATAATCAGTTGGGAAATATGAGGACTATGAACTTGCCCTTCAACCTAGAACCAAATCCTTCTGATGAGTGGAAACCGAATCTTCCATGGGATTCTATGTTTTTCCCAAGTGAGATTTCAGCGGGTTATTCTACCAACAAAAGTGATACTTAAATTTGAGGTTATTTTGTTGCCTCCGTCCATCTGTTAGCATTTCTGTTAGCATGGATAGACATATTGCATGTGGAGACAAAGCTATAAATTGATGTATATACTTACTGTAAAGCGTGTTAACAGCAAAGCTAACAGATTGAGAAGGAAATGTATTTCCATTTTATTTCTCAGCACCTTCATTTCTATGTTTCTGAGATACCTCTGCTTAAATTATTTCGTAGTGGTCGGTGGATGGTTGCAGGCTACCAAAATAGAAATGCGTAGAAGACGAGCTGATACCAGCTCTCCTTGTTCTATGTTTCTTTGTTATTCTGAATAAAAAAAAAGTTATTTTTCCGTCTGAAAACACCAAAAACTTTTAGAGATGCAAGTGCGGGCGCCACAGAGTAAAAGAGGTTATGAGTTTAATAAAAGTTCCAAACTTTTTATTTTCGTCCATGTGGGGAGTTATGAAAATCAATTACCTAGAAATTTATCTGCTAATAAATCCAGTCTTTGTAATACAACAATACTTATCGGAAAAGCTACATTTCAAGTCCCTGACCAGATAACATAATTTGCCAGACAATTATAAACATAGATTCTTTTAAAGAAATCACATGTCAGTATCAATTTCTTGTCAGATACTGGGATGCTCCTTGGGTATCTTGTTGCATATGTCAAAATGGAAAATCCAGTTTTAAAAAGTTGTAATTACACATGAGAGCTATGTGGGGGCCAAAACCAATAACTGATTCCGAGATCTGACCTCTGTTATGAGCAAACGTGCAGTCCATATAGCATGGCTCCATAAGATGAACAATGATCGATATAAGTCCAACTAGGTTGAAATCAATCACTAAGAAATACAATAAAAATTTTCTCGAGATTATTACATGGATTAAATATGTTTTGCATTTTACGTTCCTATGTTAAATTGAGCATTTCGATGAGACGAAACCAAGGAGCCCAAGATGGCTCGATTTAAGACGCCCAAACAAAAATAGAATGAAGGGAATCAATTTAGACCATCTGATGGAGTATCCTACTTTCTAGCAAAAATGACCAAAATGTTTCTTAAAAAATCTATAAATAGACTTTATTTCTATGCATTCAAGGTGGAGTTTAGGTGGAGAGAATTTTTATGTTTAGAGAATCCTAGAGCTTTGCTTGCCACCACTCAATGTTGGTCTTCAATCAATGATTACACCTATTATTGCAACCACCAGACGCTAGCCATTGATTAATGTTGACGCCCATCATCACCACAATCATATACCATTCATCACCCAACATTGACCCCCATCATCACCATCACTTGACGTTAACTAACTATTAACGTTAGACATAGTTTGATCACCCCTTCCATAAAGAGAAAGATCGAGTCAAATAGCCCAATTGTACATCCTCCAATTTTTCTCTTCGACCGTCAACTGACACATACAAATGGCTAACATCCACTTCTGTCAACCATCGATGTACAACACTCATCTTCCCTATTGTTCGACCACCTCTTCTAAAGCACCAAAGTCCAATGCCCAGCTTCATGGTTTTCAAACGTCCCATTCTATAAGGAGAAATACCAAATCAAAACACCCAACATCGCCCAACCTTTGACGTTTCTTTTTAATCATTGCATAAAGCACACAAAAAAAATAATGCCCAATATATGTCAATCAACCATGGACATCCACCACAGGGTTTTCCAGTATTCCCTCCTATAAGGAGAACCACTAAGTCAGATTGTTCAACATCACCTAACTTCTAACATTCCTCATCAAATGTCATCAACGCATACTAAAGAGTGTGTCCAATGTACATCAACCAATAACGTGCAATGCCAGCCTTCTAGGTTGTCCAATCTCCCCTCCTAAGAAGAACGACCAATTCAAACTATAATGCAATTCAAAGAGTGATGTTCAACTTAAGTTAGCCACTGATATTTGACAACAGTCTTCATAGTCATTTGATCTCCCCTCTTGTAAGGACATTAATCGAATCAGATTGCTCAACATGGCTAGAGCTTTGACGTTCCTCATTGATAATCATTATCTGATAGTACTAATTTAAAAATTGAAACTCATTAGGCATCCATGTCCTACATGACCCTTCTTTGACATAGTATTAGAGGTTGTGGTCCTTTTGTAAATTAAAAATTATATATACATTTGTTTTGTTTCTTATTTTATTTGGGGTGGTATTATAGTAATTAAGTGGCCTATGTGTTAAGTATGGTGTCTTTCATTAACTATTGTGGATTAAATTTGATTTTGATTTTTCAAGATTGTTAGACATCACAAATTCTTAATGGGAGGCAAATATAAAGTCCTAAATGAAGGTTACTACAAAAGCTTAAAATGGAGGTTATAAAATTTTTCAATGATATTTGACTACTAATGTTAAAAGATGAACTATATGCTATTGTGGGCTCAAAAAATTCGGCCCCAGCCTCCCCTGCTGCTTTTCTCGGGGGAGTTTTAACGGATTAAGTTCCGGGGTAAATTTTGGGAAGATAGATGGGTTTGTAGATAAAACTCTACCCAGAGATTTTGTCCTCATTTTGCGAGGACTTTATGATATGAGTTCTGGTTTCCTAAAGGCGCAAGCCTCTATAGTTAATTACCCCTCCCGATAATGAGAGAGAACTTTTGATTAAGGCTAGTCGTCAATCAGATACGTCCCGCCCGATAATGAGAAAGAACTTTTGATTAAGGTTAGTCATCAATCATATACAATGTATCTATATATACATAGTATCATGCATATAGTAGCAGTATGGGTTGAGATACTTAGAAGTTGAATATTTAAAATAGAAAATTTTACCATCTTGCACTTAAAATGGATGATGATTGGCTCGATCAATATCTCATGGTTCCGTCATCTCGGGTCATCGTGGTCCCTGGTCTACTTAGTTAAAGGAGGTAGTCAACCCAACCTTATAGAAGGATTATTGTCGGCAGCCATAGGTTGCTTCGTCCAGAGGTACCTTTTAGACTTGGGGTGAATGTTTGTCTAAGTGGAAAATTTTAAATCAACCTTAGCTAACAGAAGGCTTTATGCCCCATCGATCATATCATATTGATTCATATTTCAAGGATTTGATGCCACTAAGGAACGTATTGATTTTGTTCATAACCGTAATTTAGTAGTGATATTTGGCAACAAAACCACTCAGTTCAGAGGGCCCTAGGTCATAATGGTTTATCCTGCAGTGTTATTTGACGGCAAAACTCTCGGTCAGAGGACACGTACCACGTCCTTATTAGCACTAAATTATTTGAGAATAGATCCTAGTAATATTTTTGACTAGGCATTAGCTTTATGTGAGTTGAAGTAAATTTCAATTTGTCCACCCCGGCAAACTGTTGCAAAGGGTGGGTGGATTTTGTATTAAGTGTTTTGATGGATTATTTCAATTTTAAATATTTTGAATTTTGAGTACTTTTAGAGTTTTGGATTTCATAGGCATTTGGGAATTGAGTGTCATTTTCAATTATTTGGAATAGACCCCTCCGGTTGAGATTTGTATTCAACACGGTCATCATCATGGTGGCATTAAAGTCATTTATATTTTTGTAGGAATTTAAATTTTGTGAAAGTTTGGAGCCATTTGAAATGGTCGGAGTTAATTCCTTCGGTTGAGATTTTCATTCAACGCGGCCATAATCGCAGTGTTTAGGGTCATTTCAAGAATTTCATTTTGTTCATTGAACCTTGTCGACTCTGTTAGTTTGTCAACAGAGGATCCGATTTTATAGGCCTTATGTCTTTGTTGATGAATTTCTCTATTCATATGCCTTGAAGGCCTTATACGAATGTATAAAATAGATATTCTGATTGACACCTTGACCATATATCTATTTGATAGTTCGAGCCATGTCAACTCCTATATATCCTTATAGAAGAATTGGGTTCAAACTATGTTCATTTATTGACCAGTGCAGCATCCCTAAATATCACATGTATACCCATGACACGCTCGTTAGGGCCCATACGGGTTGTGTGGGGGCATTTTATAATTATTTGTTGAACCTTGACGACTCCTATTTATCTGCTTAGGAGGATCGGGTTCAAATTTATTAACCAGCGCAGCATCCCTAGACGTTACGTGTGTTCTTACAAAATGCTCGTCGGGGCCCATGCGGGTTTTACAGTTATACGTGCATTTTGGTGTGCCTATATGCATACATATTACAGTATATGTGAGGGGGCATTTTTGGAATATTTTGATGTCGGTCAGCTATGCGGGCGACCGCCATTTGAATGCAGCGTTCCATTTGGATGCTCATACACGTCTTCTGTCCGCTCGTAGGGATGTTACGGATCGGTGGCATGGCGTTGTACTGTAGTCATTTGCCCATTCATTATTTGAATTGAACAACTTCTATTCCCAAGTAGCATTTGAGTTTGCCCAAATTTTTTATCTCAAATTTTTCATCAATCTTTTTTCTAGTATATATTCTTCTCTTTTGTCACCACTTAAATTAATTATATTTTCAACATATATTATGAAAATAAAGATTTTATCATCATTGGAGTGTTTCATGAAGATGATATGATCTTCTTATCTTTGTTTGCATCCAACTTCATTCAAGAATTTTGTAAATCTTTGAAATTATTCTCTCAAAGTTATTTAAGTCTATAAAAAACTTTTTTTAATTTACACACTTTATTATTTGTGAAAGAACTACTAAATCTAGGTAGTGGATTTATATAGACTTCTTCTTTAATATTCTAATATAGTAAAGCATTGATTATATCATATTGATGCATGGACCATGTATGATTGATTGTAAGATAAGTTAAAATGTGAATTGCATTTATTTTCATAGTAGGGGAAAATTTTTTGGTAGTCAATTTCATAGAATTGAGTATATCTTTTGGCTACCAATCTCGCTTTATATCATTCCAAGCTTTCATCTGCTTTATATTTTATAGAAGAAAATTATTATTATTTTATAATTTTCTTTCCTTTTGATAGTTCAATGATCTCCCAAGTGAAAAGAAAAAATCAGAGCATTATCTCTTATTTCATTACATCCTTACAATTTTTATTTTCAAGTGTCTCGAATAGAGTTTGAGTATTGTAATCAATTAAAGCTAAAATTTCTAAGAAAGTCTTAAGATTTTTTAGCATACTTTTTTTTTTAAAAGATACATAATAGAAGATGGGATATAAAGTATATTGTGTACTAATAAGTTGATCATTATTACCTGATAATAATTCCTAGTCTTGTGCTTGCTAGAGATTTTGATCGAGTCAATTCCTTCATGTATAGATTTGAAGGGGTACAATAGAGTTTGTATTATAATAATGTTAAGATAAGGTTTTATCAAATTTATCTTCTAATTGAGAGTTCTCCCTCTGAAGATGAGATTGATTGAAAAAACTTCACACCTCATTAAAGGTGATAGCTTTTGAAGTAAGAATTTTTTGTCTGGTAAGATAATGACACGTGTATCCTTTTTTATTAGAACAGTATCCAATAAATGTACAGTTGAGAGCGCTAGGATCAACTTATGGATGTAGACATGGGCAATGCATTAGAAGATTTTTGGAGAAATTTTTAAGAGAAAGCAATTTATGGGAAAGAATTCAACAAGATAATTTATAGTACTTTTGACTTCAATTAATCTTTTACGTGGCCTTCTCTGTTTCCACCAAAATTGGGGCTTTTCATGTAATTTCCAGTATTTTTTCTTTGATGAATTTTTTTTCTTTTTAGTAGTAGCATCATAGAATGGCTTTTGAAGAAAACTTTTGCCCTTGTTTAATAAAAGAATTTATAGTAGTAAGTCTATCACCTTAAGGTTTGATGGTTATCACGGTAGATATTTGGAAGACCAAGGCATTAAACAATGTTGTTCTTTCTTCGAGTTGTATGAGAAAAATATCTTCATCACTCAACTACACCAATGCCCTCCAACTTCATCGCCCACCATCGTCAACAACATCTATACACATCATCGCCTATAAGGCCTATACATGTCATTGACTGCAACACTCATGCCTATTGACTTAGTCGATCATATGTAGTCGCCAATAACATCGACACACGTCATCGCCTATAAAGTCAGAGCCTCTGGTCACCTATATTCAAAGAAGAATGATCGAACATATGGTAAACCATCTCTTAAAGAAAACTCCAATACTTCAAGACCTTATAGTTATAGCTTTTACTACCGAATTAATGTTTTAAAATTAGTGTCATCAACGCCTTCCTCAATCATAAAGAACTGCATATTTTCTAATCGACAACATACATAGATATAATTATTTCAACTGAGCCAAGCCCAATATTTTTTTTACCTTTTTTAGTTTTTCAATTAAATTTTCTAATGTCTCTTGCAACTATTCTTTTATCAGTCTATATGCTGAATCTTCGTACAAATTTAAGATACTAAACACTCTCACTTTACCGCCAAAAATATTCTAACTTTCTCAAATGTGATTTCATAGAGACATTTAATACCACATCCAATTGGTGGGAACCGGATTACACACACAAAAGAAAAGCAAACAGATCAAAACCTCAAGCCTGCGGAGAAAAAAATACTCATAAATCAGGGATGCAAATCAAACCTTCAGGATGGAGTGAAAGCGATGTAAGTGAAGCTGAACATCGAAACGTTTTAAGCTGTGGGATTTTGGTGGGGAATTTGGTCGAGCACATGGACGCCGTCTTGAAGTTGGCTGGAAGCCTGGGGCAAGTTGATGAGGAGCTGGATTGCAACGGAGGCATTAGTTCTTGAGCGCCGCTGGGACTTTGGATTGCGGAGTTCACTTAACTCGAGCCATTATGTCAGAATCTCCTTTGAATGAATCCCTCGATCTTCGGTCAAGCACTATGGCGCGCTCGTACTTGAGGGAATATGTTTTTAACAGATAAATAACCAGCTATGCAAAAATATGACAGTGGGTCAAGATGGCCGAGTTGGTCTAAGGCGCCAGTTTCAGGTACTGGTCCGAAAGGGCATGGGTTCGAATCCCATTCTTGACAATCTTTTACAATCCTTTTTAATTATCAAAATAAATTAAGTACGTAATGCAGTGAGAAAATCTTATAATCATTTTTTTATCACAATAAATAAGTACGTAATGCAGGGAGGACATTCTTTCCAATGTTATAAATTAATAAAACAGTTTCACTTTCCAATGTAAATAGTAGTTCACTTTTACGTGCTTTTGAAGGAAGAAATGAAAATAAAAAAAAATTCAAACTTTCAAAATAAAAATAGTTATATGTTTTACATAAATTAGATGGATATTTATAAATTGAAATTATTATTTAGGAAGACCTAATAAAATTCACATTAATTTTCTATCTATATAATTTCCATTTTTTATGGTTTTTTTTTTTTTGGAAATTTTGGGGCCAAATCCCATATAACTATAAAGAGAAGGTTACAAGTAAAAGAGAATACAAGTAAAACTCCAACATAAGAACAACAAAATCTTATGAAGGACAAAATGATAAAAAACCCCAACTATACCACCCTTAACTTTTCAACAAAACAATTAAAGAGCCAAAAAGGTAGTAAGAACAAAAATCTTGAATCCAAAAATCCAAGCAGGCCAAATCCGCCAACAGCAAGCTTTAAGCAAGGTCCCAGGTTCACGTTGTCAGCTCCAGAAATCCCAAACCTGCACAAAAAGATAGCAAAACCCAGCTCCCAGGCAAGCCAGACTGGACTCGGGAAATAATAAAAGAGGTTAGATAGAGCCCTGGTTGCTCAAAGGCCGTCCAAGGGTCTATCAAGCGGGAGCTTCATCATCGTCCAGCCAGCACAATAGAGGCACATCGAAGGGACAGAGGGTCTCGGCAGTAACCAGCACAAAATCAACAAACAACACCAATGGGCCAACCATGACAGAAAAACACAACCTCATTCCAGATTCTCTTTGAATTTAACTTTGAGCTTATCATAATGCTTCCACTTAATAGCTTTTGCTCAAATAGCATGAATAATCACTGCCAACAGCTCAGCATGACTTTTCCTCAAAGCGGAAAATCTCCTGCCATTACGTTCTCTCCAAATCCAGTAAACAATCACATAGATAGTAAGATAGCAGAAATGAGAGTCAAAACTGCTAAACACCCTAACATTGCTCAAGAATTTGTAAACCTGATAAAGGTTGGGCCTCAGATAAAAATTCCCCAAAGAAGGCAAAAGGGTGGTAAAGATCCTAAAAGAAAAATCACATTCAAAATACAAATGAGAATGGCTTTCCCGGTTAGAAGCACAGAAGGAGCAAGAAGAGGAAACCGGAATTCCTCTAAAAATTAGGAGATCAGTAGTTTTAAGCTTTCTATGAATAGCCATCCAGGCATAGGACGCATATCTCAGCGCATACCCCTTATGCCAAATGAATTTAGCCCAACCAACATCATCCAGATGATAGAAAAAAAACCTTAGAGAAAATCTGAGGAGCAGGATAGACCACTCCATCCCAGTTAATGTTCTGAGGCAAAGAACCAAAAACCACCAACATGATCTTAGAAACAATATCCACAGGCAGGCCCATCGGCAAATTCCAAGAATTTAGAGTAGTAACATCAGAAAGCTTCAAATTGGAGAAACTGTAAGGACAGGAAGCCTCAGAAATGGCTTTTTTGTTACACCACGGGTCCCAAAAAAGGAAAAATCACTATTGCAATGCACAGCCAAGGTAATGGATCCCCTGATTTCAGCAGCTTTAAGACAGCACATTTTCCAAAATTTGGAAGCATAAGGGGGGGAAGGTTTCCAGGGAGAGCAAAACTTCTCCCTAAACCAAAAACCCAATAAATTGTCCGTATTATACATCCTAAAAAGGAACGAGCATGCCAAGTTGTGGTAGAGGGAATCAAAACTGGGCAAGCCAAGACCACCCTTGCATTTAGGAACAGCCACAGTATTCCAAGAAATAAGATGTAATTTCTTGTCTTTTATGTTGCCAAAAAACAGAAATTTGGCACACATTTTACTAATAGATTTGCAACAAGCTTTAGGTATAATACTTCCACGGATCTAGTAAGCAATTGTATTATAAATTGTAAACTTTAAAAACTGCACTCTACCCGCAAAAGAGAGGAATTTAACCTTCCAACCATCTAAAAGCACAGCAATTTTATCGAGCAGAGGTTGAAAATGAGAGAGTTTAAGTCTGCCAGCAGAAATAGGCAAGCCTAAATATGTGATGAACTCAACCACTTTAGTAATGCCAAGGCACCCAGCCAGAGAAGAAGCAAAGCTTGCATTGAGATTCTTGGAAAATAACATAGTGCTCTTATTGGTGTTGATAAAGAGGCCCGTAGCCTTAGAGAAATACTGCAGAGTATCATTAAGAGCAAGAGTATTACCCCTGGAGGCCTCCCCAAAAACCAAAAGATCATCAGCATACATCAGGTGGCTCAAGTTACATCTATTATTGCTAATACCTTGAAAATGGGAGACTTGATTATTTTTCAGAGAGGAGGAGAGAGCATCCATGGCAATACATAATAAGAGAGGAGATAAAGGACATCCCTGCCTCAGCCCCGAAGTAGAGTTAAAGAAGCCTTCCAACACCCCATTAACAGAGACAGAGAAATGAACATCAGAAATGCACCCCTTAATCCACTTAACAAAGGTGATAGGGAAACCTTTTTGAAGGAGTCTATGAAACAGGAAGGAGCGAGAGACTGAGTCAAAAGCTTTTTTCACATCTAATTTAGCATAGAAGGAACCCCTGTTACTTTTAAAATCCCTGAGAATCTCAGAGGCAAGGATGATGTAATCTGTAGAGCTTCTCTTAGCAACAAAACCAGATTGGCTTTTGTTAATGATTAAGGGTAAGATGGGCTTCATTCTATTAGCAATGATCTTGGCAACAATCTTGTAAAAAACATTACATAAAGAAATAGGATGATAATCAGAGATAGAGTTAGAGTGAGTACCCTTAGGAATGAGAGTGATGACAGTAGATTTGGCCCCTCTAGGCATAAGCCCAGTGGAGAAGAAATGCTTAACAGCAGAGCAGAGCTTGAATCCAAAAATAAGTCAAGTTTTCTGATAAAAAGCAAAAGAAAATCCATCCGGGCCAGGAGTAGAGGAAGCAACCCCCCCCCCCCAAACACCACCTTTTTGATTTCATCATTGGTAATTGGGGTAGTTAAAGAAGCCAAATCATGGGAAGGAATAGTATTGCCTGCAGGGATGTTGTAAGAGTTCTCAAGAGAAGGTGCCGGAGCATTGAAGAGAGATTGAAAATGATCTACAAGAGCCATAGCAATCTCAGAGTGCGTGGTAAGAAGACCAGAAGGAGAGGCAAGTTCATTAATCATGTTTCTATTATTCCTAGCTCTAATCTTGGCAAATAGAAAGCCAAGATCATCCTCCCCTTGGGAGAGCCAGTAAGCCTTAGCTCTTTGAGAGATCCAGGAAGACCAAGCAACTTGGGCAGAAGCAAGCTGCTCATTAATATTCTTAAGTCTGTAATTCAATTCCATGCTCATAGGATCCCTTTGAATATAATCTAAGCAAAGAGCTTGATGATTATTAAGTTCCAAAATGCAGTTAGACAAATAATTGGAGGAGCTCCAATTTTTTTTTCGTAACTCCTTCCTTTCCTCAATAGAATTAGAAGCATAAATAATCGTTAAATGAAAAGGGGGCAACCAACCCGTATTTATAGAACCATGAATGATCTGTGAAGAGATAAAGGTGGGATTAAAGAGTAAAGAAGAGGAATCCCATTTTACCCAGATGCGGCCAGGAGAGGAAAGACTAAAATTATGACAGCAATTCTCATTATCAAACAGCGAATGAGAAAAATTAAACCAAGCGTCAGCAAGAGCATCAGGATTAATTTTAGCTTCTAAAATACAAATCAACTTCAGATTAAACATAGAGATAAGGTCTTTGCACATCTTCACTTTGCCCGGTTTGTTAAACCCTCTAACGTTCCAAGCACCAATAGGAGGAAGGGACATGGATTATTTGTGGAGTTTCCTTCTTGGTCGATTTGGTTTTGGCTTTTTTAGGAGGGGAAGTAGCTTTAGAGGAGGAAGAGGAGGCTTTATGATTCGAAAGCTTCGAGGAAATCACAACCTCAGTTCTCGAAGAGGAAGAGAGCTCCTCTTCAAATTGTTCATCTTCAGTGGGGTCATCATCAGGAATGACAGCAGTGTCAATCGGAAGAGCTTGAAAACTGTTGGCCAAGAGGACTTGGGGAGGCATCAAGAGAGTATTGGGAAGAGAGTGGTTAGCTGAAAGAGAGTCAGCTTGGGGAAGATTTAGATTTGGCAGGATAATGTTCTTACCCGGAACCACTTCAGCGGGGAGCTGAGTGCTAGACGGCTCGGAACTTGGGAGAAGGAAAGGTTGAACAGCTAATGAAGGTATCGAGGAATTAACTTCTTTAGCTCTAGCAGCGCTATCAGCACGCGAGGTGGGTGCCTTGCTTTTACTTCTTCCTCTAGAAGGCGGCTTCTGAGGGATAGAAGGTTTAGGATCATGGTTTTTTGGGCACAAGGCAAAAGAGTGAATAAGGGATCCACAGCCTTCACACCTCGTCGGTTTCCAGTCGTAAATAACCTTCAAGGTCATATCGATACCATCAATTTCCAGAGGAATCTCATCTGCTAAAACCGAGTTTTTATCCACCTCCACACAGACTCTCGCAAAAGTGAGCCTAGTCCTTTTCGCCGTGAGAGCATCGACATAGAGGGGAATACCAATAAAACTCGCAATTTTAGAAATACCTGAAGGGGTCCAAAGGACAAGGGGAAGGTTGAGAATTTTAATCCACAGCGGGATAGCCGCAGACTCGTCTCTTTTAGGTTGAAATTTCGGATCCCACCTTTGTAAGATGAAAGGCTTACCGAGAAGGAACCAAGGGCCACCCGCAGATACCATATCATAGTCTTCCACTGCCGTGAACTTGAGGAGAAAGAAATCATCAGCCAAAGAGAGAAAAGAGAGGTCTCCTTTGAGTTTACACGCCTTCTCCATAGCCAAACGGAGTTTTTGGTAATAAGGCCTTGGACCAAGAGAATATCCCACCAGAGAGAGGTTCCAGAGGGATTTGCCTTCAGAAAGATCTTTTGAAGCAAAAGATAGTTTTTTCTCCGGCTTGGAGTAAGACATCGGCCAGTCATCCCGAGCCGCAGGAGGCGCGGCAAGGTTTGTAGCATAGGTAGAGGGGGGAGGAATGGCAGGAGTCCCAAGGAGGGGAGGAAAGTCTTGCGAGAGAGCCATCCCGGCCAAAGGCCAGGAAAGCCACAGAGAAAGGGAGCGCCGCCAAGGAAAACCAAACCCTAGTAGAGCTCAAAGACAACTTAGATCCGCTTTTTTTTTTTTAAGGTTTATAATTTAAAAGTTTTTTAAGAATTTGTTAGTCACTATGTGATATATAATTCAGTAGAAGTTTTATCTTATTTTATAAATTAGCTTTGATAATTTAGTAATTAAAGATAAAATTCAGTATGTAATTATAAATTAATCATTAAATTAGAAAATTTTCTCCAGATTTCTAATTTATGTAAAATTTTGAAATAACAATTTAAGACAATATTATTTTGAAGTGGTTATGTCATAAATAATGTTATTATTGTAATCCATATGTTAATTGAATATTGGAGTTAATAATTAGTGAGTTGTCATAGTGAATTTGTTCATTTTTAAGATAAGTGAATGATTTATGTTATTATTGTAATCCATATATTAATTGAATATTGTAGTTAATAATTAGTGAGTTGTCATGGTGAATTTGTTCATTTTAAGATAAGTGAATGATTTATGTTTGTCCTTCTATTTTGGTAGTATGTCGCGATTGATGCTATACTTTGGGGGGGGGGGGGATTAAAAATTATGGACGAGTTCACACTAAAGTATTTTGGTGGCAAAAATTAGTCATTCTTTATAGAATACAACGTATCGCTGGCACTGTTGAAACTACAAATTATGTGTATGCTATGGTTAAATTCAACAATAAACATTGTTAACCTTATGTGTCATTCTCGTGATAATGCTGGATATTATGCCACACATGTCGCCAATGATGAAGTTTGTGAGTTTATGTTGATGGAGGATAAAACTAATACTTTCATCATTTACGTGAAAGTTGAATCGAAGAAATAGCACAAGCAACAAGTGTTTCATGCTCGTCTAATCAAATGTATATTTGAGTTCGTATTATTGCTTTCATGTTGCCTTTATTTGCTACTTATTCACATCTCTGTTAACATATCCCTTCCTAAATAAAAATTGTTTATCATAGGCCCACAACAATGCATGTTGCATTTCAGGAGAGCGCAAGTGACTACTCAAGAATTATAGAAGCTGAATTTTGTGGCCGGCTAAGTTTGTGCGAACGCCTAACTTTCCTACAGCAGGAGTCTCAGTCACGACCTAGTGTTAGTCATCGTTCAACTTTGGAGACACATAACATTCATCAATTTCAACATCACCACTCCTTCGGGCCATATATGCAATGTACTTTGCAACTTGAGCCTAATATGGTAGGAGGTTGGCAAGTTGCTAAAGATGGAGTAAATACATATGAAATCATGGATGGTGGTACCAGTGATACATCGAGATCGAGTGGTAGTTTGGGAGGAGAAACCCCTGTTCTTATGGACGAATATAATAGTACAGAGGTACAAAGTCAAGAGTTCATCGAAGATTATGCTCGATAGAATCGTGATGACTTAGAGGCGATGCATGTTAGTTATGAGTTTGCTAAAGCTATCTGTATAACTCAAAAGTGGGATG
Source organism: Dendrobium catenatum (assembly GCF_001605985.2). NCBI lineage: Eukaryota > Viridiplantae > Streptophyta > Magnoliopsida > Asparagales > Orchidaceae > Dendrobium > Dendrobium catenatum. The sequence continues at coordinate 241,192 of NW_021319478.1, forward strand.
GTGATAAACAGTTCGATGAGCCAGCCATGAATCTAGTCAGCTTAACATAAGTTGTAATTCCTACAAAATTGTATGAAGGCTATATTTTTCATACAAAGAAAGACTTGCATACTGTAATTAATGGTCGGTCAATTATTTAAAATGTCCAATATGTCTAATCAACCTCCAACAAGAACATGCTTACCATTACATGTGCCCACATGATAATCCACACCATCCATGCCTTGGGGGCTTACATGCCGTGTGAAGCAAGCGACTGGGTGGGCTATGAAAAATATATGTGTCGGCCACAGCACACCTGCACCCTCGTCGTAATAGCTGCTGCCCATCACAATTGTTCCTTAAAGTTCATATATACATACATCATTATAATAATTTGCTAATATTTTGACATGAATCAAGGGAGATTATTGTAAGAATGGAGTTAAAGTTCAACATCACGGTGTTGTGCACAAAGGCATGGGTCGCACGTAGAAAAGCAATATAAGCCACTTTTAGTAATTATGATAATTTCAACTGCTCTTTTTTCATTTTATGGAGGCTGTATGTTTATCCTTACAACATTCACTTGATATGTGGTTCATGCTTCAAGGGACTATCTTAGGTTTTTTGCCCATCTATTTTATGTGTGGTGACACTGCCGAGTTGTCCTTAACTTTTGCTAAACTTTTTTACTTGGAAAGTATCACAGGGCCCTCCTTGCCGCTATAAAAATAGATGAAAATGGCGGCCCCTTTCCCCTGCCTTTTGTAGTTATCAAATCAAAGAGTAATAAATAGGGGTTGGTTTCTACTCAACTTGCATGATTTGGTACATCCGATCACTAAGCGTGGGGACCTCTACATAATCTCTGATAAGCATCCAGGCATAGTGAGGAAATGCAGGGAAGTATTTTCCAATGCAATACATAGACACTATTTTCGTCACTTACGTGAGAACTGTTGCAGCTCAGGAATCAAGATTGAAATTATGATTTTTGATGATAGCAAAATATTTTTATTATGTTAATTTTATTATTTCTCCTAGCATGTACTGAATATTTTTGTTTGTTTTTTATGTATACTAATTTTTCAGAGAAATCATACTACAGACTGCTAAGACTTCAAGAAAAAATAGAATAAGATTTTATATAATAAAGTTTGTAAATCTTTTTATTTTATTTTATTGAGTCTGAAAGAATGTGATTGTAATTGGGTTAATGTACACACACACAGGGGGAGAGAGTCAAAACTTAAAATTTTAAAACTAGTAGTATTGTACAACTTCTAATCATATTGTTTGATTTGTCATAACCTTTCATTCAAAATGCTGCTAATCAAATCATATCTTGTGCTTTTGAACTATTTGTGATGTACAATGTTAAATCATACAGGTAAATTAATATAGTACAAAAATGGGTTCGTCAAAGCTCTTACAAAATAAAGCTTGATTTTCTTAATTGTTCGTACTATTTGATGTCTAGTAGTACAAACAACTAATATAGTGTGAAATTAAGTTTGTACCAGTTCATCCCAAATAAATTCATTCATTTTAACAGAGTATGAAAAAGGTTCGTACCATATCGCACTAGACAAACATATTCAATTTTGAATTGTTTGTACAGTACGATGTTAGTTTGTACATATAACTCACAGTGTACGAAATTTGGTTCGTACATGTTCTTACCATGATTTTTTTAAATGTTCGTACATATGTTCCACGATCGTACAGTACAATCTGAAGTCGGCTCACTTGTAATTTTCAGTTTTTGAATGATTTTTCTTGTGTTTTAAGTCCTAAAAACTGACAATCAAGACCTTTGATGTGAATTTTTCTTGAGAGTGTCCATTGAGTGTGAGTGTTTAGGAGAGATTACGAGAGTAAGATGTGAGAGATCTAATGAGGGGGAGTTGTACGTGAGGAATTCATAAGGTTTCCCAAAGAGAGGATCTCTTTGTGTTCTTCAAATTTATGCCCAACTCCTCTGGAAACTTTTGAGATAAGATTTTCAACATTATATCGAGTTTCTCTAACTTCACCAAGAGGGTGAAAAAGGATGTGACGATTCTTTGCCTTCACCAAGAGGGTGAACAAGGACGCGACGGTACGCTGTCATCACTTGGAGGGTGTAAAAGCACTACAGGAAAAACACTGATTTCTAGTGGAATTTCTGGCGAAAATAAATTCGTTTGAAATACCTACAAATTTTCCAAAAAAATTTTGATGGAATATTTCTGACGGATTTTCCAGTGGATTTTCGATGATTTTTTTAAAGGTATTTCTGGCAGATTTTCTATCGGCTTTTCCGGTGAATTTTTCAGCGATTTTTTTTCTTTTTGAAAATGACAAATATAAATAGTTAAAATTAATCATTTTGTTAAATTAAATTAAATATTGCTAAAATAAAGTAAATTTAAAATTTTAATAATTTATTATTAAATTAAATATAATAATTATTTTATCTTAAGAAAAAAGAATTTATATTTTAAATATAGTAATTATTTTAAATAGAATATAAATTAAATTAAACCAAATCAACTTTTATAAATTAAATTAATTTTTTAATTTTTATAGAGTTTATATTTTAAATAAAATATAAACTTAGATTTTACATATCTTAAATAAATTATATTAAATATATTATTTTTTTTAAAAGACATATTCTGTCCTTTATTATATAAATAAAAAAGAACTCAACTCTTTTATCTATTTTGCAGTGGTAGCATAGTTGTTATAGTAGGCAGAAGAGAGCTAAAGGGCATGGGTTCGAACCTCGCCATACGCAGGCGTGGCGGGCTCGGGGGAGTCACGCTACGCCAATAGCGGGTCATGGGTAAGCCTGGGCGGGTCGGCGGGCCAGCGGATTACGGAATGAGCCAGAGCTGGTGCAAGGGTGGGCCAGCGGGTTACGGGGTGAGCCATGGCAGGACACTGGGTTACAGGATGAGCCATTGGGGACCAGCAGGTTACGGTGCCCCACGGGACAGGAGGCTGGCATGGCTTTGGGTGAGTCCAACTAGGTTTTTTTTTTCGGCAGAGTTTATATCCGACGGAAATATTTCCGATGGATTTTTCGTGGAATTTCATCGGAAATATTTTTGGCGTAATATTTTGCAACGGTAATATATTTCTGATACGTGTTTTACTGTCGAATAATTTTTCATCAGAAATGATTATTTTTTACAGATTTTAGGTATTTTTTGGCCGGTATTGCACACTGGTAACACTTTTTTTCCTGTAGTGAAGATGTCGGTACTCTACCGCACCGGGTTGGTAGAAGAGAGTTTGTTAGGGCTTTTTCGCCTTGATGTGGTAAAATGAGAGTCACTTTAATTTAGTGTAATACATGGAGAAGGAGTCTACAAGGAGTGGACATAGGTAAGGTTTGGACCAAACCACAATAAATTTCGTGTTCTTCTATTAACTTCAATTTTTTTGTATTTTTATTTTTTCGTGCTTTAAAGTTTTCTATTTGAAAAATCTTTTGAGATAATCATATATTAACAACTACATATTCAAAGAATTTTAAAAATAATCAAATCATCCCCTATTGGTTAGTCTTGGGACAATTCTATAAGATCTAACAACATACACAAATTAACTTTCAAGAACTTCAAAAAGTTTTAATATGGTTGGGGATTATAGATAGTGAGGAACTTATCAATGAGATGTACTTTGTGGGAAACACAGAGGACACATAATACTTCAATCGCATGTTAAACGCTATAAAAACTACTAAGCACAAGGCATTTGACTGGTTGGTGCAAGTAATATGTCTAAATGGTCCTCTTATTCGATAAAAGGCTACCAGTATAACATAATGACCACAAATTCATCAAAATGTTTTAAAGGTGTACTTAGGTGGGCTTGTGGGATGCCAATTTAAGGTTTGCTAATGGCCCTCTACTACAACCTCGTGTCCTTATTCCTAAGCGTTCTATAGAAGCATTAAGAAGGGTAGAGCAAAGCCACTCAAACTTTTTTCATACATGATAATTCTACTACAACGATTTAAATGTGAAGCATGTTGATGTCCCAAGCCAACTATGATAAATAGTAAAGAATTTCAAGTTCTCAATATGTCATGTCGCACTCACAAAGTAGAGATAATAAGCTCTTGCATGTGCACATACAATAAGCCATAGTTATGTGATGGATCATATGTGCATGTTCTTGTAGTAGCGGGGTGCAAGGCGATGGGATAATAATACATTTGTATCTCCCTACTTCATGGTTCACTTCTATAAGGTTACATACTCTAAATTATTCCATGTTATTCCACCGAAAAGACATATAACATGACTTCAATGATGACTACAAAATAATCCCTTTACTTGCCCGTACATTCAGGAGTCGTGTTGGTTGACCTCGATCAAATTGATTATGTAATACTATGGATGAACCTTCATCATCATCACATAGGGGGTGTGATTTTTGCAAACAAGTAGGGCACAACAGGGCTACTTGTCCACTTAATCCTAGCACTTCAAGGTTTTGTACATAGAATTTTGTTTAGTGTGACTACTCAATATGTGTACTCACAATTAATTTGGTGATTTTATTTTACCTTCATGATATATATATAGCCAATAGATCAAAGCCTAGTCATTACGGCCGGCGTATAGCCCATGATATTGGTGGGGTGGAAAGTTCAACAATCCAAATGAGTGTATCATCACTAGAACCTTCACGTAGAGCTCATGATCTAGAGCTGGTATGAACTTAACTTAAAATTTGACAATTATAATATATGTGCATGAAATGCTCTTCCTAATGTTCATGTTTTTTTTTTGCGCGGGCATTTCCTTTGGTTGTTGCAACACATTTACTTATAGCTCGTGAATGGCCAGTTGAGTGCCTTGGCATGATATATATATATATATATTGAGGAATATTGGCTTAGATGCCCTATGATATCTACAATTCATTCATTTACATCATATCCTAATTATAACTTTGGTTAAGAGATGGTGTCCCTTGACGAACACCTTCCACTTCAGAATTGGTTAGATAATGATCACACTTTAGGATGTCTAGGTGATACATGGTCTTCGAGTTGATGGGCCTATTGTAGTGGGGTCAAATATTATTGGTGAAGGTTGTCATTGGGCTAGTTGACCTGATTGTTGAGACGATCTTCTTGGTACACATCCAGGATGGGAGACAGTTTATCATGCACATGGAGATGAGGATGACATGGCCACCTTTAGGATGGGTACCACTCAAGTCAAGTAGATGCTCATGCATTGATGGCTCTACTTTTTTTTTATAATGACTCATACGATGAATTAGCACTCGGACCTTTCTTGCAGCATGTACGAGCATATATTATATTTTATGATGGGATGTTTTCTTATATTAAACACATCACAGTCGCATATATCATTGCAATGATTGCCCTTGCTTATAAATGTGGTCATGTTTGATAGAATGTCTATTAGCAGTATGGTCCTAAAACATATTTATAGAGAGATGCATAATACAGCTCACCCAATATGCACGCACACCGATGGATGGGTTGCACAACTTCAAGTGTGATTTTGGGAGATGTTGCATGTTGGAATACATTTGGTACGAAATAATTGTTAACCTCATATCTAACTAATTATGCATATCTTCTATGCGGACTACTGCATACAGTCAGGGGTTGTCATGGGGAGAATGCTAGTTCTTTGTAGTTGGCCGTTGACCAAGTTGGGATCTATCAACAAGAATTTAGATATTAATTTACATAGATTACAATACTTTTGACACCACCAAGGAGGACCAGGTCTATTTTAGGAAAGATGATATAGCTTTAAATCAAGTTCAGGACGTCATATGTTCAACCTCTAAAGCTCCCTCGAGATCGACAAGCAACTACCACTGTCAATCGATTCTTCTGAACCTTGGAAGGTCATCCGGCACCCCGATCCACAATATGTAGAATGATCCACCTAGGCATTCCATTTATATGCCCTCTACCAATAATGACATGATAGGCCCGTAACCTTCCTCATAGCATTATAACCCGTACGATGCGTAGGCTAGTGAGCCAACAAATGTATACTATGACAGTCAATCCCAACAACCTCCTAAGTATTAATTGTTTCCCATGGCTATACCAAAGTGGAAGTCAATCCCAACAACCTCCTAAGTATTAATTGTTTCCCATGGCTATACCAAAGTGGATGTCATCTGTTGGGTTGTCATTTTCTCCCTTGCAACATGATATACTATTATTGGGAGGACAAACATCATAGCAGTATGCACAGGTTTAGGAGCATAAGGAGGTAGTTGAGGAGTCACAACTTCAAAGATAAAGATGAAAAACCCCAATTTGATATACCCCAAAGAGTGGTGCTTTTCCACATGTTGGTAGAAGTACAATTATTTTCTAGTTCTAGTATTTCATATGTATGAATGTACCTACACTTATATTTCAATTTAAAATAAATTTGATTTTGGAACAGCAAGACTCTTAGTTTTTTTGGATGTTTGAAAAAGATTCCATAGTTCAAGTTGGTCTCCAGTAGAGGGTGTCAATTTTTGACCCGACCCGAAAAAATCCGGGTTAGGGTCAACCCAGACCCGAAACGAGTCGAATTCAGGTTTAACAAATCAACCCGTTTTAAAAATCGGGTCAGGTTCGGGTTGACCCAGCAACCCAAAATTGACTCGAAACTCCTATTTGACATGAAAACCCGAGATTGACCCTAAAATTGAAAATTGACCCGATTTTGACACGAAATCTAGCAATTTTAGGTCAATTTTGGGTCATTTATGTCTGGTCGGGTTGACCCGGACCCGAATGGTGTCAGGTTTGGGTCTAGAAACCTGACCCATTTTTAAAAATGGGTTAGGTTGGGATTGACCCGAATAATGCTGGGTCAATTCCAGGTTCGACCCAAACCCGACTCGTTGACCCGAATTGACACCCCTAGTCTCCAGTAAGATATTAGCTTTACTAAGCATAAAAAATAAAATATAAAATACAATAGAATAAAACATATAAAAAGTACACAGCTTTATTATTTCCTAAGCAATATACACGAACATGCTGGGAGTTGTGTTTCAGTTGGACAGTACTTGGAGTTAAACTCAAACACATATTAAAGATCTTACAAAAAATTTCTTTACTTGTCTTCAGGTAATAGCTCATTCATCCAATTGTAATAGAAATCTAAAATGAACTCATCAAATATAGATGTCCAATAATGATATAAAATTGGATGTTCAATGTCAAAGTTGTTGCTGTCAACATCTGGTGAATGATCACCTTCTCTCTCACGTTGCACCTCACAATATTTCATCTAAAAAAATGAGGATTGACGAGATGACAATTTTCTTTCAAAAATATTATTTGAAGATATTTATAACATGTGACATTTAGAAAATCTCTCGTCTTATAAAGTTTTACCTTTATTACCTCAGCATGTACATTGCAAAGTGCACCATCCTTCCAATCATTTATGGATACAACACCTAAACATCTCGTTCATATTTATCTTTTACTCCAACAGACAATCACTGACCTGTGCTATACAAGCATGCATTTTTCCAGTTGCATTATCAAACATTTTTTTATTAGGAATGCATCGAATCCTTTTCATACATGACCAATACATTTTGAATATCTAAACTCAAAGCTTCATAAATATACTTGATATGTGAATGCACCCTTTAAATATCATAGGTTGTACGTATCCTATCTTCACATACAACTAAAAATTACAATATTACTTGATTGAACTTTACATCTTAACATGTCATCTGATATGATAAGTTGTTACAATAAACATTATATTAATGAATAATGAGACAAACTTAAAAGAATCTAATGCTCTGAATAAAATTTAAAAAGAGAAATTCAAAGTCCACAATAACTAAAACTACTAATAAATATTATTTGATATTATTATTTCAAAATATTAATATTTTATTTACTAATAAAATATTAAGATAGAATTATATGACATCATTAATTAAAATAATTATTCAGGTAAGTTTAAATTAACAATTGCATAATATATAATTAAATTTCTTATTACATAAGTAAAATTAATTCTCATCTAATTACATACTTAAACTAGGTATTACATAATTACAAATCGAGTAACACATAATTATATATCTAAATTTTTCATGATATAATTATTCTTATAACTAATTATCATATAATTAAAAGTTAGCCAACAAACTCAAATTAAAATTAACGTGCATTAACCTCTCACATGACAGAACCGCCTTTAATTAAAATTAAAATTATTCTTATAACTAATTATCATATAATTTTAGACCATAAATAAAGCGGTAAAATATTTTCAAATTGCTAAACTCTGTGAGAAGAAATTTTTTTTCAAAAAATAAGGATGCTCGGTAACCTCACCGGACATACGGTGGCTCCCTGCGAAGTACCAGAGAGGATAAAAGCAGCGGTACAGCCCCGCCTTTTCCTACGATTCTGTTCCCGAAAATAATGTTGGAGCTCCTAGCCTGAAGCCCTCACAATCTCTCTCCTCGGCCATTCTAATTACTACCTTTGTTTACGTTAGGTTTTGACATTTGAATGATCGGGGAGTGAGGCGGTGGCGGACGGGGGAAAGAAGTCAGGTAATAAATGGCCGATGATGGAAACTCCGAGAACGATGACGAAGAACTCGTTGAATCAATGGGTAAGTTGCAGGAGATGCAGAGCGAGTTAGAGATGGTAATTGATTCCCTGCTGGTTCTTGGCTTATTTTTTCTTTTGTTTATTTATTATATTGATTTTTATGGGATGTTGGGGGTATCATAGCCTGATGTCTTATTTCTTTGTACGAGTAAACCGCTTCTCAATAGGCTTGCTGCTCGATTTCATATAGGTTATACGGAGACTCGGATGGTTTTGTAGATGTTTTCAAGAAATGGATTCATCTCATGGAGTACCATATTTTTCTAGATTAGCTCTCCGCTCATTCTTTTTGGAATTATTGGGTCTGAAGCGGTTATTGAGGGTATCTAGGCCCTTATAGTCTTTAGGGTTTTGAGAATTGGTAGGGTAAATTATCAATTAGGAAATCAACTAGATTTTTTTCTTTATTTACGTTAAAGTATATTGCAGTATATGCCACATATTCCGGAGATCTGTTTTTGTCTGTAATTCTTTATTGGAATGCAAGATAATTTGTTAAATATTTATAGCAGATAGGTTAGTCACATGCAGCATATTATATATGGTAAGGACAAAACAGGGTGAAATTTTTTCAAGAATCCATGTTTGTATCGTGCATACGGAAGCTAGTTTTTCTTAAGAACAATGGATTGAAAAATCAAATTTGCTGAGCAAATGAGGAAATGTGAATGGTTGATTCTTTAGATTTTCCATTAAGGAGACAGATATGCGAAAGATTGAAAGAAACTATGTGAAAGCTGTTGTTCAATCTATATAGCTTGGTTACAAGATGTGAAAGCTTCGGAGAAATTTTCTATAACTGTGAGCTAGTTATTTTGATCGTTCTGATATTGCTAAAAAGTCAGGCAAAAGGAACATGGTGTGTGTGTGTATGTATATTATAAGCATAAAACCAGCCTCTCTTGCAATGCAGGTAGGAATGCCTGCATCCTTTGACCTTGCAATTGCAAAAGCATCATGCACTTGGTATACAGTTTTGCATATGTGGCTTGTGAGTTTTATTCTTATAAATTCTTATTTTATTTTAACAAGGATATTTGTTTGATATCAGTACACCAGGATATATCTTCAATCAACATTTTTTTTGGTTCAACGAGTCTAATTTTAGTTATTATTTTAAATATTAAACGACGCTTTTGTATAGCTTTGCCTTAATACGGACTTGCACTACCATAATGTCAAGCAATGTGAACAGACATTAAACAAGCCCTTCTTTGGCGGTCTTCTAAAGTTAACTATGGTCACTTAATAACTGAAAATAACTTAAACGTATCAAGGATAAGCACTGGGATTTTATTGTTTGGACTTGTGATTGCATTTGACTCTCGTTTCCACACACCCCCAATTAAAGTAATAATGTAGAGTGTAAAGTGGAATGTATCATTCTATTTTTGTATTTTTATTCTTAAGATGTTATTGGAAGTGTTGACTTCCATGTTCGTCTTATAACTAATTTGAGCATGTGTGATAAGAAGAACAATCGATTGATGCATGTGAAATAAGTGCGAAGCACCTCAGATACGATCAAACTCACCTAAATGTCGCTCATTTGCAAAGATGATAGCTCTGAAGCTTTTGAAGCACCAAATTATAAAAAGTATCTATCACGAATATTGAGACTTCCTCAAATTTGCATTAATTGCAAAGATTTCATTTTCTTTCCATCTAAAAACATTTTTTATAATTCTTCTTCACTTGCCCCCTAAGCGATCAACATTAATTTGTCTCGTACACACTCACATAAGGCGTCACTTGACAAAAAATCCTTATTCACTCTAATCAAGGCGGATCATCATTTTCCAACTAGTGGTGTGTTGGAAAAATTTTCTCATCCTCAACGGATTGAGACATTTTGTGATCGAGCACGACATGTAAAATATTATATTATCCCGAATGATAAAAATATCATCTTGCTATGGATTCAATAACAAAACTCACAATTTTAATTTTAACAGAGATTTTCCACATTAAATATTTGGTTGAATATGATTTATTTTATTATGGGATACATATGTTCATAGGGGTAAGCTTCTATGGTTAATTACATTTCAAACATTTGTTGCTTGAAAATACTTTTGATTAAACTAGTTATTTCTTCTTGAGAGTTATCAAAATATTGACTAATTTTTTTATTTTGAAATTTATGAAATTATGTTCAAAGATTTGATTTTTTGGAACTTCAAGGGTAATGGGATCAGCTTTAAATCAGATTAAAATTACTAGTTAGATAAAAAGTGCTATTCTCTCCAACAAAGTTACAAAAAATATGTTGGAGAAAATTTATTATCCTCAATAGATTGAGACATTTTGTGATCAAGCACTGCATAGAAAATAATATATTTCGAATGACAAATATCATCATGTTATGGATATAATAATAAAATTGATAATTTTAAATTTAATAGAGATTTTCCCCTATTAATTATTTGGTTGAATAATGTTTATTTTATTATGGGGTACAGATACCTCATAGGGACAATGCCTATGGTTAATTAAATCTCAAACATTTATTGCTCGAGAATATTTTTGATTAAACTAGTGATTTCTTCTTAAGAGTTATCAAAATATTGGCTATTATTTTTTATTTTAAAATTTATAATATTCTTGTTCAAACGTTTAGTCTTTAGGAATTTCAAGGGTGATGAGATCAATTTTAAATCAGATTTTAAGAATGAGAGCTGAAGAGAGGAAGATGTAAGTGCACTTGATTCTGAGAAATTCAGAGGTGCTCAAATTATCTTATGTTGAGATTTATATTTTACATTTTTGTTCAAGTTGATTAATTTGATTTAGAATGTTATGTCTTATATTTCAACAACATATGTTGAAGGAAATGCTCAGAATGTGAGGGTTTATAAAGTGATTGTAATTCAACAACTTCAGAATTAGAGCTAATGTGAGGAGTATTGAGGGGTAGTGCCTTGAACTTAAGTGTAATGAATTGCAAGGGACATACAAACCTACACATGTCCAGAATATCCCCAAGCAAAAACAAGTGTTATAAAATTTAATTGTGTCGTAAGAGCCTATCGTACAACACATGTCCAGGCCACACCCAAGCTAAAACAAGCGAACAAACTTAAGAAAAAGTAGGTATTTTTAATGTACACTCAGTAAACAATCAAATTTGTGTGTATATATAAAATCAACTAGAAACAACAACAACAACAACAACATCAAGCCTTTATCCCACTACGTGGGGTCGGCTACATGAATCCTTTTTCTCCATTGTGTCCTATTAAAAGTCAAATTCTCGTTTAAATCTAATAAAGAAAGGTCATCCTAATCTTCTCTTATACTGGAGCTACTCCAACCTTTTCATGTATATGCTCATTTCGTATCCTATCTCTAAGGGTAAAGCTACTCATCCACCTGAGCATTCTCATCTCTGCCACACTTAACTTAGTATTATGCTTCTCTTTTAAAGGCCAACATTCGGCACCATAAAGCATTGCAGGCCTCACTACCATCTTATAGAATTTTCCCTTAAGTTTGAGTGGTACATTTCTATCACATAACAAGCCCGATGCATTCCTCCACTTCAACCATCCAACTTGAATTCTGCTGATAATATCCCCATCTATTTCACCATCACTCTGAACAATAGAAGGGCTAATTTTAAAAACGAGCGTGTTTAAAATCTAATTAAGTAAATGAAGCATGATTATTAAAAATTTTAAAAAGGAGTCAATTTGCCAAATTATTTGGCGCAATCCTAAACACGCCAAATGGTTTGGTGAGTTCAGCATGTGCTAAATCATGTGTTACGATCAAGTCGTATATATTACTACCAATTGGGCTGCGTTGGTAAGAGCCGCTATCCTCAATGGTTAGTCGTATGTGCGATCTAATATGCCCTTTCATTGGCCCGTTTGCGAGGAGCGCAGAGGTCTGCGATCGTCTCTATCCCTCGGGGTGGTACAGTTGTATACCCTCTGCACTCTGCAACTGAGCGGTGTCCTTTCGGAGGTCTACAAACTAATTTAATCAAAAAATTTAATTGAATTAGCTCTAGGAGCATTCACCCTACATAAGCCTAGGGCCAATCAGAAAACTCTTTAGACGTCGGCCCTACTTCCAAAAATTGATCTATCTACCCATCTTCCATAAAGAGTGGACAACATGGAGTTTACGCGTTTAGGTGGTTAGCTGGTTTTCCTTTTTAGGAAGGATATAAGCGCAGGTGTATTAGTTATGACATGGGTGTTAGTGTTGGGTGTAGAACACTAAACCCACATTATATTTAGGGTTTAAGGCTACTACATTCGGTGTCGCGTAGTATGTCTCATCAGCGGGTAAATTCCCTATTCTTCTGGGACTATAAATTCTGCTTATCCACGTCATGTGGATGCATCACCTCCATCCTTTCCCTCTATATGCTTCGAGTGCATAATTGTTTTTCTCTGACATCTTCTCTCTGTCTTAGTACCTTCGGATATTGTTATGAGCCGTGTTTGTTGACTAAGCCCACTTGAAACCTTTCTTCCCCCTTTGAGTAGTATTTCTTAGTCTCCCACTTTGTGTCAATCCCTTTTTTTAAGAATAATATCGGATCCTTAATCGAGAGTATTCTCAGGCTCCGGCCTGAAACAAAACTCCACCATCAAATAAATCCAACTTGAGCTGATGTATCGGGTAGGGGAAACCCGTTGTTTCGATTAGGTTGTATATATTACTACCCATCGGGGTGCGTGATCGAGAGCCGCTATCCTCAATGGTTAATCATATGTGTGATGTAATCTGAGACCCTTCCATTGGCCCGTTTGTAAAGAGCTTGGAGGCCTGTGATTGTCTCGTCCCTCGGGATGGTGTGGTTGTATACTCTCTGTACTCTGTTTTCCTCACAGTTGTACACTTTCGGAGGTCCACAATAGTTACCATCATTTTGTCACAAAGAGGTATATTATGAATATGGGAGGGAAAAGAGTCTTATTAATTTAGAAACTATAAGCTATGCTATGTAGCTAAGAGCTTGATGATTACTTTCTACTTTATAAAATCTATAAATATATTGAAGCTAGAAAGCTTTAATGCCACCAGATCCGCAACATATGTGCAAGTGGACAGAAGGCGTTTGTAGGCCCTTAAATGAAATCTCGGGCATTTTTATAAAATAAAATCACTTGCGTAAATTGATCATATTTAAATATTTTAAAATGACATTTATGTATTAAATATGATCTCTTAAACTGAAGCCCAAACCCTGCATGTGCTCTGACAATGTGCTATGACAATCTTGTTAAATTTGCAAACACAAATGTCAGAGAATACTACGTAGGTCAAATGCACATTTTATATTTAAACTGAATATACCCCTGCATGTGCTCTGACAAATGCAATAAATTTCTAAACGCCAATGTCTGAGAATGTTGCGCAGGATCAAATGCTCAACAATATAAAGTTATATTTTCAAACTAATTACATCTCTGCATGTGCTCCGATCGTTACATCTGATTCCTAAATCTAACGATCCGAGAATGCTACGCGGGTCAAATATTTAAGTTTCATCCTCCTCATTGAAAGGATTGGAGTTGACTTGACTTAAATAATAAAATGCCTCCTAAAAACCCGCATGGACCCTGACGAGTGTATTATGAAAATACACGCGATGTCTATGGTTGCTGTGCGGGTCAACAAGTAAAGTCAATTATGAACCCGATCTTCTGTCGGCAAGTTGACAGTGTCAACAAGGTTCAATACACAAATGCAAATGCCCATATGTCACCTCGATGATGTCCGTGTTGACAGAAAATCTCAATCGGAGGGGTCAAATATCAAATCCAACAAAAGCCTAAATTCTTGAAATAAAATCTATCAACTGAAAACTTAAAACTTAAAACTAAAACTCATCCACCTCCCATAACCTTTTGTTGGGGGTAATAAATTTGAAATTAACATCAGCTCACAAAGAGCGAATGTTGTGTCGGATGTATCACTACGATTCATTCTCAAATAGTCTCTTGACAGTATTCAAATAGTCTCTTAACAGTAGAGATGTGGCACGTGCCCTTTGATCGGGTGGTTTTGCCGCAAAATAGTATCATTATATTACGATCACGACCAAAGCCCGTATGTTCCCTAACGGCGTCAAACCCTTGAACGATGAATCTTATGGTATATTCGATGGGCATAAAGCTCTTTGTCAGCTAAGGTGGATTCAAATATATACCCTTAGACAAATATCAACCCATGTCTACAAGGTATTTTTGGACGAAGCAACCCATGACTGCCGATAAGATACTTTCTGTCAGGTTGGGTCGACTACCTCCTCTGACTAAGTAGACCAGGGAACATGACAGCCCGGGACTAGGGGTGTAAGTGAGCCGAGCCGGCTCGCGAGCCGGCTCGAGCTCGACTCGTTTATAGGCTCGCGAGCCGAGCTTATCGAGCTCACGAGTCGAGCTCGAGCTCGTTTAGTTAACGAGCTCGAGTTCGAGCTTGACGAAGCTCGGCTCGTGAGCTCGCGAGCCGGCTCGAACTAATGTTTATTTTTTTTAAATCAAATATTCACAACAGGTTATTAAAAATATTTTAAAAATCAATACCAATAAATGCTAATAAATGAAAAACAGCTTTTTAATTATAAAATAATAAAACTTTTTTAAAGAAATATATATTTAGTCTAAAAGCTGCTGAAGAAGCAGCCTTTTTCTTTTCTAATTAATGCTAAGTTGGCGTTGCTGCTCACGCAATCTCTGCTCCAGCAATTTGAAACGGGCGGATTTCCCAAAAAAAAAAAGAAGCGGTAAAATCAAAAGCAGGCGGGAATGTTAGGAACGAAAACGAGCGGCTCGCGAGCGGCTCGATAAGCTCGATATAGTGTTGCGAGTCGAGTTCGAGCTCGATTTTTGAGCTCGACTCGAGCTCGAGCTCGAGTTCGAGCTGGGTATTCGACTTGCGAGTCGAGCTCGAACACCCCCTGACTCGAGCTCGACTCGACTCGTTTACACCCCTACCCGGGACGACTTAACCATGAGATCTTGATCGGGCTTGTCTTCATTCCCCCACCACCAGTTTAAGTTCAAATTCAAATCTTAAAATTATTGATATTATACACTAGATTTACAACCTATGTAACCTTTTTAACAACTAGCCTTAATTGAAAGTTCTCTCTTGTTATCGGGAGGGGTAATTAAGTATAAGGATTTGCGCCTATAGAAAACCAGAACTCAGATAAAAAAGTCCTCATAAAATGAGGGCGAAATCTCTGGGTAGTCTCTTATCTAAAACCTAATATGCTTTCTGAAAATTTACCTAGAACCTAATCTCGTTAAAGCTCTCTGTCGTCGTCACAAACACTTAAAAGAAAAAGAAACCGATGGCGTGGAGAGGCCGCGAAGTGACATAAATGGAATTTTCGGAGCCCACAGATTTCTAGCGACTCCGTTGAGGATTGGTTTCTCTTTCCATCTTTGGCTAATCATACATAAATTATAATAGCAATAAAATTATTAAAATTCTAATAAATTCATTAAGATTAGGGTTTTAAAATATTGCAATCAGATAAAATTTATTATATATATTATTTCATTCTCTGTAGTCTCTGCACTTTGAAAGTGTGGGGTGATGTATCAACTTTCGAATACTGACCCTTTCATTTCATTCGTGCAGAATGGAACTACAGAATACTCCCTTCACCGTCCAACTGGGACGAGGCACCAGCATTCAGCTAGCTAATGCTGTCATCAATACTGGAGACTCTGAAGCCACCATCCAATTTGGTAGCTTAGAGTTTTCTGCAGCTACTGCAAAGGTTGTCGTCGTACCTATTCACAACATAACTGTTCAAGGCCATCCTACGAGGTCTGATTCTACTGATACTTATGCACAACGTGCTTATTCCGTGCCACAACCACGAACTGTTAGAATTGCTACTGCTAAAATAGTTCAACAAAACAGGACCTCAGTTTTCGAGAGGCTCTCTCACCCTGAAATTTTAACTGTGAAAATGGCTGATGTCAAATAGAAGACTTTGTCAACTAGGTTATCTGCACCCAGGAAGGATGATGCTAAAGCCTCCTTATCTGGAGGAAGGCTCACAAGAAGGCAAAGGAGAAAGTTGAATACAACTTCAAGGGAGTTAGAAAGCGTTAGAGGAATGCACGTGTTATAGAATACAACTTCAAGGGCTAACTTCGTTATGTCTTCTCCTGCATTAGAGCATCACATAATGGGGAATCAGTAGAGAGATAACTTCCTAGTTGTAGGAAAAGTTTCAGAATAAGTAAAGAACAAGATGTTTAGAAGACTTTAGTTGATTAGTTGTATTATATTTAAGTTGCACAATCTGTCTTAGTGTGAGGTCATGCCTTCATAGCATTTCGGGCAAGGATATGACTAATTCAAGGTTACAAAATTTTGCTGATGCATACTACTTCAGAGTGGTATTTTTGTGCCAAAAAGGTCTCTTAGTGGTATTCAGTTTAGGTGTCATCTTGGTTTGATGAGATTTGATGGCGGTATGCCATTTTGGGCTTTGGCTACTTAGATTGCTCTGCTTCGAAAGGGAGAGGAATTCATTTTTTTCCATAATATTGAGTCAACGAGGATAATTGTTGTTTTTTCTCAAATTATAGGAATTTTTTTTAATACGGTTGTAGACATTTGGGCCTTCTAGGAATTGCAAATCTTGATTATTGCAGTCCATGTGCTTCAATTTTAAGCCGTTTTGGGAATTCTTAATGCCTTTCTTTATCAATTTTTATGTGTGAAGGTCTCATGTAACTATATACAGAGGATGACAACTAGTTTTTGAGAAAAAAAGGGCAATCTAAAGATTTCTCTTTTTCCTCTCATGGCCTCTCGGTGTTTAGGTCTTTGGGTGATTGGCAGCTTCAATGGCACATGCTAGATGAAGAAGGCTTGTGGGTAAGGTAATCTATTGGTTTGTGTTCTTGGGTTTCTTCTTTTTCTTATTGAAAGTGGGTAGGCTTGGGAATTTGGGAATTGATGTTAAGTGCTTTTATTATTCACATCATGATCGTAGATTCTTTGTTTTGTGGATTAGATCCTCTCTCATCTTCTATGAACACAGTAATGGTCGAAGCATAATTATGTAAATATTGGTCTTTCCTTTTTGTTTCTTTTAACTTTATCTTTTATAATGGTTTGTAGCACAACATGCTCAATATTGGCGACTCTTCTCATTTCAAGTTTTTTATGCCCCAGTATATATATATATATATATATATATGTTTTACTATAGTTAATTATATATTTATCAAACATGTCAAGTATAGTCATTTGTAGATTGACGAGGAGGAAAGAATCAAAATTATGAAAGTGAAACGCAAATACAATGAGTTTCGCAGAGGATTATACGATAGACGAAATCACATAATTCAATCCATTTCAGGTTTTTGGGTATCAGCGGTTCGTATTCCATTAATCATTCTCTTTTGATTTTAGTGTCTTCAACTACACCTTTAATAAAACCATACATCTCTCTCAATATATATATTCCTGATATTATGAATGCTGCAGTTTCTGAATCATCCTGCAATCGCTGGCAAGTTAAGCGAAGAAGATGAGAAGGTATGGCATCATGCTTGAATTTTCTTATGTTAAAGGAAATGTTATGTCTTATCCTGCTTTCTTGGGGAATGATGGTTTACATATCGTTCGTTTGCTGGCATTGTCTTTAATTTGCTTCTTTGAGGACCCAAGTCATAATCTGGATGTTCAAGCTATTGAAGCTTATGAAATTTCATGCGTGCACCATTTTCTGTTGAAGGCCATTAATGCTAAGATTTTGATTTCTTTCTTTCTGATATAGATATTCAAGTACATGGTTTCATTAGAGGTTGAAGACTTCAATGATGAAGATTCAGGCTACTCCATTACATTTGTAGGTGCCTTCCTTTTTAATTGCTGAAGAGAAGTCTATTGTTTAATGCATGCAATTAACTTCATTTGTGATTTTGATGGTCAGAACTTCTTGCCCAACCCATTTTTTGAAGGCACAAAGCTGACAAGGGCTTACTTTATGCCTGATGATAGAACGACCAATGTAACTAGCACAAAAATAATTTGGAAGGATGGCAAGGCAAGGGCTGTACCTTCTTGGTGTATTGTGGACTTTATTTACAAATATCATGTCTAATGCATGCTTTTAACAATGTTTCAAGAATATTGATAGTGGCTCTGCTCAGGAAAGCAAAGGCGTCAAGCGACGCATTACTGATCGTAGGTATCATTCTGACTCTCTCTCTCTCTTTCTCTCTCTCTCTCTCACTCTCTCTCCCACACACACATATGTGTGCACATAATCCTTCTTTTGCTCTCTCTAGTTTGCTTTTCCCCTGATGTTGGCTGCCTCATGTCCAGCTGATGCTTAATTGCTACTGATTTTAGTTTATGATTATTATGAAATTTTTACCTTTTGTAACTCTGGAAGTTGATTGGGACACAGCTCTTGTTGCAAAAAGTGTGATACCACAACCAACTCATATTCTTCATTCTGTTCATAAATCTGATCTGAAACACTAACTGGAGACGCATTGATTTTCTTTTTCCAAGCAAGAGACATGAATCTATGTGATGAGTAGAAGACAGGAGGAAAAGGCTTCTATTTTAAGTGAAAAAATGAAAAAAAGAAAAAGAAATGCAATGCTTCTGTCATACACAAACACCAAATTTTCTTAGCATGCCTTTTTTGGAAGCCAGTTGCGTGGTAATGCCTTTCACTGCCTGTCAGTGAATTCACCTTTTTAATTGGACAAAATATTTACTGGTTTTCATGCTCTCGATGCAGCAATGACCTACATGTATTAATCTATTTTTGAAAAACGATTAAGATGAAGTGTAGATTGCCTAAATTTTGTTTTGAACAATCCCACTTAAAAAATAGCGTTGACACCACTGGATGTATATGGAAACATATATAGGTCTTGTTTATACTTTGTTTTCTTGTTAGTGCAATGTTTGGTATCTACGCCAATCCCAAAAAGCTGGGATAAGGCTTATGATGATGATGATGTACTGTTTGATATCCTTTTTGTTTTGGTCATATAGTGGCTTGATATATAGGCGCTTTTTCCCCGCGTTGAAAATTCCGATTTTTTTTTTGTTTTCTATGAATACTTTTCAACCCGTAGAATTTCACTCTAAAATAGAATTAACTATTCGCGGAAAGTCATTGTTTTGTCCCTTCACATACAATGAATGAGATGCATATACTTGAGATCATCAGTACCAGGATAATGTTTTATTACACATTAAAAAAATTTTATGCATTCTACACCAGCTGTCGCATGTAACCAAGTTTTAGAAGTACTTTTCTGCTTTACAGTCTGAAATTATCTTTCTCTTATACTGGCATTCACGCCACGTGCTATTTGATTTTGCAGTTTCTTTAAATGGTTTGATGAGGAACCGAGAATACTTACAAATGGCGTAATTGATGAGGTTAAATTCAAAATTGTTAGATTTATTTCTGTTTCTTGTCCTCTCTGCAATCTAGCACTTCTAAGGGGATACATGCCACTTCACTGTAGTTTTTTTGCATTCCATCATCATCCAGTGACAAGAATATATGCAGATGGCTAGGGTAATCAGCGAAGAACTGTGGACCGATCCTCTAAAATATTTAAAAAATGTTGGTTTTCATTATCTTTTCATACTTACATTTTCTCTGCAATTATTGGTTTCATATTTTGATATCTTTATTGGCCTTCTAATGTTTGTTGTTCTTTTTATCTTGATTGATGCAGGAAGCTGATGTGGATGTCAATGGGGATGGTATCGATGATGATAATGATCATGATGATAAAGTATATTATTTTTTGTTATTATCAATTTAGAATTTGTTTAAAATTATTGTAGGTTGAAGTTGTTATCATACCTAAATTAGTGCATCATTTAAATTATTTATAGTAGTAATGTACACAATTTATTATAATATAAGTTTTTCTTTCTTTAAGAAACTCTTTTATATGTTCATATATCATATTTTTGTTAGCATTGTAATGGTTATATTTTTTTTGGCTTGATTGATACAGGAAGATGATGACAAAAATTTCAATGGGAGTGATGGTAATGATGCTGATAATAATCATAATGATGAGGTATATCATTATTTTTGTCATCAATTTTTAACAATTTTTTTAGATCAATGTAGTTTATAGTTGTTACCATATCTAAATCATCACATCACAGGAATATTCACTATTTATTATTATAATATTTTTCATCACTAAGGATATTTATTTATATTATATTTTTCCTTGCTAATATCTTTGTTGTTGTTGCAATGTTTATTGTACTTTTTGGCTTGATTGATGCAGCATGGTCATGATGAGGTATATTATTATTTTCGATATAATGTTTAATTTATTTAGGATTATTGTAGGTTACATCTGTTATTGCAGCTAAATTATCTCATGTCACGACCCGGTCCTGCTAGCCCGATAATAACGGGGCGGGAACAATCGGTCATACGGATAACATATATAAAACATAAACAATTTCATTTAAAACTTTAATGTTAGTACATAAACATCATCTAATTATATGAAAGAGCCACTAATAACATCAAACTCAATTGTTCCAAATTGTTTCTTCTCACACAACTACTAAAACATCAAACCACTATTACATAAACTTCAATAGCTGTTCATACACAGGTACATACTACTGAACTCAAACTCAAACTCAACAAAAAATACAAAAAGAATCTTTCTTCCTAAGGTCTCCTATGACGATATGTCTACGATCGTCGTGCAACCATCACTTCTTAACATTTTCTCCTGAAAAATATTTCCAAACGTAGGATGAGCTTACTCGTACAACATGTAGTTCATGTCTTTAGATAAAAATTTACATAAAACCAAAATAAAGCAGTTTTTTATATGAAAACATGAAAGGATTGTCAAACTTGCATAATTTCGTAACAATACATATAAGAAATATTTTTTTCATAACTTTTCCTCAATGTAAAACTTTTCATTTATCTTTTTCTTTTCTTAAACATCAATTTTCATACTTTGAAGAAAAACATAAAGAAATCAATATAATGCATAATGTCTTTAATATCTTTAATATCACCCGTCTCGGATGTGCCCATAATTTTTTACTGATCAGGCACACAGTCAAATTTTGGTCATTTCCTTTACCATTGGCTCTACGAACCTCCTTTACCATTTGACTCATTCAAGTCCCTTTATCATTTTGAGCACTCTGCATCAGCATGCACATTCTTTATTATACTTTTTTTCATTCATATGCGTATTGAAAAAACAAGTGTGAAAATAAAAAATTCATTCGTTCAAAGCATAAAAACATTTAATCTACTGAAAGCTTATTAATTTTATGACATAAAAGACTTGAATGTACATATTGCCAAAAATGTCGTATAACATGAAACTTTTCAACCATTTGCATTGAATAATAGAACGAAGCATAATTATGAATTTTTTACTAAAAACATGAATACCTACCTCAAACCAAGTATGTAACTTCTTCAAAAAGTCACTTTGACATAGCTTATCACTTTAACGATCACAACTTAAAATAATTACAAAAGAGACGTGTCACAATTTAATAATCTAATTCATATGTCTAAACCCTTCATTTTCCCCTTAATTATTCTTTACGACACTTAATGAATTTTAAATTAAATAAACTTTAATTTTCGGATTTAATTAAATCTTAAATTTTGGAAAATTACAAATCTTCAATTTTATCAAAATATTGCTCCAAAATTAATCTTTAACATATATTTATAATTATATTATTAATTTTCGGATTAAATTAATTATATAATTATAAAAACAAAATTTTCATTAAAAATCCAAATTCATATTTTAAAAACATTCTTAATGTCCTTAGGAATACTTTTTGTAAAAACATTTTTAAGGAAATAAAATTTTGTGAAAACCCTAACTTTCCGATTTTCAAAATTTCCTCCTAAAATCTTTATTTCTATTGTTAAAAAGCTCTCCTAATCATTCCTTATTCATTTCTTAAAGAAAATTTGGAAGAAAATGAGAATTTGAAAAAACCCTAGAAATTTCTTTTCCAAAATACTTGAGATCTAGAGAGATTCGTTTTGAAACAATTGTACCTTAAGGTTCCCCTCATCGTCCTCTTCGATTCGCACTAATTTCTTTGTCGGAAAATCGTCGCCGGAGTGCCCGTCGCTGAAGCCCCGCCGCACGTTACGTCCTAATCTATTTCGGCATTAGTACTTATGAGGGGTAAAATTGGCATTTATGGGACTAAATCAATTTTAATTTCTAAAATACACATAATTTAATATAAGTTCTATATATCAAAACGATCAGAATTTTGCGTAGGATTTTATAAAATTATTTCCATCAAATTCCATTAACTTCGAAAATTTCACTTAAGTCTCGTCGCGACGCGTCGAAAAGCGTGCGATGATTTACGCACATCGTTTCGGGTTTTACATCTCATTACATAATTATTTATAATAAATTTATTTGTTTATTATTATTTTTCTCATTATTGCAGAAATTCACCTTTATTAGTTTTCTCTTGTTCTTCTCTCTTTAGCTATATATAGGCACATATATATTTGTCCTCTAAAATAATTTAATAAAGATGTTCTTCTTTATAATTTTCTCTCCTTTCTAACATAATATCATAGCCAAAACTTTCTTTTTCTATCTTTCTTGCATCTCTCTTAGCTTTCTCGCATATCGTAAAAGAAACTCCTTCAACACTAATCATCACATGCATTGCCTTTGCTTAACCCATTAAAGAAAATTGTTGGTGTTGACTACCACTCACCTCTACTGACTTTATTGATATCTCGGTAAGTATCTTATTCATGCTTTCTCTAGCATGGATCTTGTTGTCGACTCCATATTCAATTTGTAATATATATATAATCTTTTATAGATTGGTCTCTTTTTGTGACACTTAACCTCTAGATAAAAAATCCTTAATTACATATTTCATCTATTATTTTTAAACTAAAGTTGGCATCTATGTTGCACCGATACAGATACGGCGACATGGATACGACACGATACGGATGCGGGACACTTCAATTCTTAAAAATACAGGATACGGGTATTGCGCGGACACATCATTATAATTTATTAATCATACATAAAAATTAAGAAAACAATCAAAGCATAATATTTAAAATTACAAAAAAATGAAAGCAACATGACAACATCATTTGTAGCTTATAATATCAAATTACAAGTAAGCATTAAATGTCTAGTACAACAACAAAAGCATAAACATAAATTGTATAGCACATGAAGTTTTAAATATTTAATAGAAGAAATGATATGATTAGTTTCTTTAGTTGTTTGTCTTTGAACTTCTATATCATCTTCAATAAATATCATAGCTTCTAATTCAGGCTCATCAAGTATAAGATTAGCAATTTCTAATATTCTCATATCATCAAGAGACTCTAATCCATCTAAAAAATGAGAGAACCTCACTCGCAGCCGCGGAAGTAAATACGACGCGTCTTTTTTTGCTTTTCAATGGACATGCGTATCCTTTTGAAATTAAATAGTATTTTAATTGGATAGGGCAAAGTCGTATCCGACACGTATCAGTGCCGTATCGAAGGTGTATCGGTATATCAGATACAACACGCCTTCATAAATAGGTGTATCGGTGCAACAGAGGTTGACATGTTCTACATTGTCTTGAGTTTGTGAGGTAGTGTTATCATATCTAAATAATTATATGGCTTAAAGCATTTATAGTAGGAATCCACATTATTTATTATTGTAATATTTTTTTTCATGATTGAGGATATTCATCTTTATTATATCTTATGTCACGATCTGACCTGATATAACCAGACCACACACACAAGTCATACCATGCCCGATCGTGGCAAGAAGCAAAGATTGATCCCAAGACCGAAAGCCCATACTCGCAACCCTTCAGTGTCGACCTCACCCGCTCAAGCCTAGCTGACGTGTTCTTCTGCTCTAACCTAACCCAACTACCCTCTCTCATCTTAAAACCCACTTAAGTCAAGCCCGATCTCATATACCTGAACCGACAAAGCCCTAAACCCAACTCTCCTCCAACAGTATTCTAAAACCAACCCAACAACTCCCACTATTCCTACCTATTACTCCAACCCATTAAGCGGCCCAAATAGTTTATTATAGGTAAAATTTCCTTGACTCTCCACTACAAATAAAACCCACTATTCCTACCCATTACTCCAACCCATTAAGCAGCCCAATTAGTTTATTATAGGTAAAATTTCCCTGACTCTCCACTACAAATAAAATCCACTATTCCTACCCATTACTCCAATCCATTAAGCAGCCCAAATAGGTTATTATAGGTAAAATTTTGTTAAGGCATTTTTGTAATCACATTTCTTAGTAGATTGTTATTGATGTAATTACTATTAAGTTGGATAATAATAATAATAACAATTACTATTATTATTATTATTATTATTATTATTATTATTATTATTAATTAGATCTTATTATTTAATAATAGAATTAAAAAAAGAAGAAGAAGAAAAGGGAGCATTTAAAAAAAAAAAGAGAAAGGAAAATTAAAAAAAAAGTGTATTTTGTGCATTTTGCAAACTTTTATCGTCATCGACCCCGCCAAGCTCGCAAAGGTATAATTTTCTAACCAAAAGTCCCGCACTCGACGCTTGCAACGAGCCGGCGAACCTCTCTACCCATTCACGTAGCAAGGTGGGAGGGAAACTTGTGGGATACTTGCGTCGAGGCGGGTAAGCCTTGGAGCGCTCACGTAGCATATCGGGGATGAAAATTAAATACCCTTAAGCGCTCATGTAGCTTAGCGGGGAGAAATTGTGCTTTTTTAAACAGGTGCTCAGAGACCCTTAAACGCTCATGTAATATAACGGGGATCAAAGAAAATGCGGCCTCGGTGTCGCTCTACACCTACCTGAAGCGCTCATGTTGCGTGGAGGGGAAGGCTATGTCTCTTGGATTTTCTCTTTAATAAGGAGATGACGGGAGGCTGTCGAAATTCAGAACAAATACAGGAGACTTGGACTTGAACTTGGACTCAAGTTTGAACGAATAAAAATAAACTTCAACTCAATTGACTCAATTTTGAACGAACACTTACAGGAGACTTGATTGAACTCAAAGGACAACAGGGGACTTGATTGAACACAAAGGACAACATGAGACTTAAACTTGAACAATGCAAAGGACCTGATTTGGACTTAAGTGAATTTGCATATTGAACTCGAATTGAATCTAAATAATTCAAAATTTGAATTTGAACCAAAGGACATGTAACCTAACTTGAACTTGGACCCAATTGAATGGTATAGAATATAATTTGAAATAAAATTTGATAAAGTGGCAACATGCAGTCAAGGAGCAAATGGAGAATACAGTGACATCTTCATGATTAATAATTCAAAATTTTCAATGAACATTAAGAAATTGTCACTCCAATTGGAATGTAAATGTCGTCAAGCAAACTCATAACAAGATTTGAGTCATCCTTATATAATCAAATGTACATGAGCTTGCAAGCAACGAAATTGATAAGGATAACCATGAATGTGCAACACATCCTTGTGAATAACAAAGCTGAAGAGCACAACAATCATGTAAGAAGATGCAACAAAATCTTTACTACGTCCACCCAAGGGCACTAACGAAGGGATATCAATGGTAGAAGACAATACAACTTGTCTACTAATGACTATAGAATATCCATCACGCATAATACTTGCAATAGATCTATGAATGGCAAATGAGCATGCCACATTCAAGCAATGATGGTAAGAAAGTTGCAAGTATGGTGGTACCTCTATAAACATATGCAATGTAAAATACGACATATTCTTAGCACTTGCTGGCGATGATAGAAGATTTTTCATAGGCATAGTAGTGGTAATCAGCAATAGTGATGGATTCTACCACACCCCCGCAATCAACCACCATTAAGTGCAGGTAAATATATTGGTTTCCCCACAATCAAGGGTGGTCGATATGTAACAAATATAAGTACATGTGGAAATTCGTACGAGTTATTGTAGAAGATCCGCCATATGCACCAGATGTCATCTACGAGCAAAATGTCTAAGGACTACAACAAGTGCAAACTCCTATGAGCCGCTGTTGGAGGCCTGTCATGTGTACAACAAAATATCTACAAGAAAATGCAAGAAGGATTGAAGTAGCTACGAATGCCTGTTGGCAATGACGAAAACTTTGCCATATGCGCAATAATATATACATGGGTGGTGATTAACAATTTGTGGATGTTATAATACCCTTACGATCATCTACTATCCAAATGGCCAGCAAAGACGTTGATCCATTGCAAGCAGGAAGATGATATACAACAATTATAAATACCTACAAGCCGCTGGAAGATATATATCATGTCCACAAAGTGTCATCTACGAGCAAATATATAAGACCTCTAATAGATGCCAACACTTACAGGCAATAGCAAAAAACTCGTTAGTGCACAACAATCCGCCTGAAGAAAAGTAATAAGTAGTGCACTACAGTTTACCTGTATGAAACGGGCAAATGACCATAGTGCAATGCCAAGCCACCGGATCCACAACACTCATACAAGCGGTTATAAAGCATGTTCAAATTCTCAAATGGAATATTGCACACACTCAAATGGCAGTTGTTCGCACAATTGAAGTATTCCAAAATGCCCCCACACTTGCACTGTAATTTGTATGCACATAGGTACACAAAAAGGCATGTGTAATCACACGATCTGCATGGACCCCGGTGAGCGTGTTTTGGATACACATGTGATGTCTAGGGATGTTATGCGGGTTAATAAATGAACCTAAGTTCAAGCCCAATCCTTCTATGTGGGTATATAGGAGTCGATACGACTCCAACTATCAAACAAATATACGATCAGGATGTCAACCGGAATATCTATTTTATACGTTCATATAAGGCCTTCAAGGTCTATGGCAAAAGAAATTCATCAACAAAAACATAAAGCCTATGGACTCTTGATGCAAGCAAACTAAAAAGAAAAGCCAGATAAGGAGAACAATGGGCAACACTATAACCAAACTCGATTCAAATAGTAGCAATCATCTAAAACACAAAACCGATGAACAAACTGAGAATTGAAATCAAACGAAACAAAAGAAAAATAAAATAAAAAAATGCTATCCTCAGAACAACCGACAGAACGGTTTCCTCACATGCATCGAAATGTAGGTTAAGTAAAGTATGTGCTTAGGGCTAGCAAACCGATGGTCCACCACAGCAAGAAGGTCCAAACGTCCAACCAAACTCCTCCGGCAAATGATCCCAAATCAGCCAACCAACAACACTAGGAAGCTCAAGAAGAAAGATACAGGTGGGGTGGAACTTGCGTAGAGAAGAAGAGGTAAGAAGCCCAGACGAAGTAGAGAAGAGAAAGAAGTGGAACAAGCTCTCAAGCTTTTCCAAGAAGAAGAGAAAACCCTCAGGTTTTAGAGACTTTGCTCAATAATTTTCAACAACCATTTCCTTCTAAAACATCTTCTATATATAGGCAAGAGAGAGGAACTAAACAGCCATAGCACCTCCAACTAAACCAAAGATTTAGGGAAATGAAAGGCTAACAACCACAAAATAATAACTCCCAAGCCGGTCCAGGAAACAGAGCAAAAAGGCCACGGAAAACCTAGCTGGAAGCCATGGGAAACCCAACCAGCAAGGATCCCGAACAGCCAACACATAGAATGAACCGCAGGTACAAGAAAAAATAGCCAGGGCCACGGGAACAACAAAAGCCCAAGAGAAACCGAAGAGACAAGGAGGAAACCGAGAGGCAGAGAGGGACAAGTTCCACCATAATGAGCTTCCACTAATCTCAAATAAATGAGCTAAACTTCAGCTTATTATGAGTTAACCAAGAGCTCAAAATTAATGAGCTAGCACTTTTGAAAATATAGCTCAACACAGCAACCACCACCTCCTAACATCAACACCAGCTCAAAACCGAGAACCATATGCTCAACCCGAGAACCAGCAGCAGCCCAAGGGACCCAAACAAGCTAGCAAACCAAGGTCTACCAAAGCCCAAGCACAACCTACCATGATCATTGGATGCCTTCCATCATTGGATAGCTAAAAAAATATAAAACTAAATGAAAAACTAATGTTCAATGTTTGATAATAAAAATACAAAAAATATGAATGCATCAACTCTAGATTTTGTTGACTAGTAGACAGAGTCGACAATGTCAAATCAATGAAATTCTCAAATGCTCATAAACATCTCGATGATGGCCGTGTTAAATGTAAATCTCATCCAGAGTGGTTAATTTCAAGTACTCTATATTTTCAAAATGCCACCCAAATGCCCACAAAAACCAAATCTCCTAAAATCCCAAAATCTCAAGTATTTAAATTGAAAATTCAATCATCAAAATATTTAATGCAAAATTCATTCACCATCCACAACAATTTGCCGAGATAGACAAATTTAAAAATCACTTCAGCTTAGAAAGCTCTAGTGTCTGGTTGGGAATATCATTAGGATTCGTTCTTAATCAGTCTCCTGCACTAAGGACTTGACACGTGTCCTCTAACCGGCGATTTTGCCGTCAAATGGCGCCACAGAATAAATGGTTATGACCGGGGCCCTTTGAATCGGGTGGCTTGCCGCCAAATAACACCACTACATTATGGTTATGGTTAGAGCCCGTATGTTCTCCAATGACATCAAATTCTTGAGATATGAATCAATAGGATATAATCGATAGGGCACAAAGCCTTCTGTCAGCTACGGTGGATTCAAATTTGTCCCTTTAGGCAAATACTCTCCCCAAGTATATAAGGTACCCTTAGATGAAGAAATCTATGGCTGTTGACAAGGATCCTTCTGTCAGGTTGGGTCGACTACCTCGTCTGACTAATTAGACCAGGGACCACGATGGCTCGGGACGACGAAATCATGGGATCTTGATTGTGTCCATCATCTATTCCCCCACCATCTGCTTTAAGTGCAATATGATGAAATTTCAAATTTTAAATATCAAACCTTTAAAACTCCAATATCTCAAACCCATGCTGCTACTATATGCCAGATAACACGTATTTCTATGTATATGATTGACGATTAGCCTTAATTGAAAGTTGTATCTCGTTATCGGAAGGGATAATTAATTATAGGGGCTTGCGCATATAGGAAACCAGAACGATCATAAAGTCTTCACAAAATGATGGCGAAATCCTTTTGTAGTGTCTTATCTTCAAACCTATCTGCCTTTCTAAAATTTACCCTGGAAGTCTGGAACTTACTCCGTCAAAACTACCCTGAAAAGCAGTGGAGGAGGCTGGGGGCAAATTTTCGCATCATTTTGGCATCATATTTGTAGCTCTACTTATTCCACGTAGTTGTGCAACAAATAGAGAGTTCTCCTCTAGTTCCTCTTCTCGTTCATCTCTTAAGGAGGAACCTCAACATACTATTTAATCATATAGTATCTATGCTTGTTAAGAACTCATATGAGGTGGTGGGATCGTGTCAATATGTTTTGTTGGTACTTAGTTGGTAAATATTCATTTTGTCCCCTTTTAATAATAGCCATGCATAAGCATGACCACATGCAAAAAAAATAATTAGTATTAAACTTCTAGAACGTTCCTATCCTAAGGAAATCTAAACGCTCATAAAAAACTATTAAAATGAGCATCAGAGTACTGACATCAAATAAATCCATCACATCAAACTATAATAACAAGCACTTGTTCACATGCAGGTCATTTACATCTCAAAAAATATACTAAAAATGACAACGACCAACCTAAAGCTAGAATTTGTCACACCCTAGTTTGGTCTACCCCCCAATAGTCAATCTGGATTATAATAAAGAAGAAAAATCTAAACTGATTCCTTCTTACTAACACTCAGTCCGAGCCACTACTTTCAGAATAGAGTGAGTAAAATAAATCTATTTAGACTCTCCTAACTTGCCAACCTATCAAATTTTATTATTAATAATGGGAAGCATATAGTGTCCTTAATGAACATCAAATATAATTGAAGTAAATACAGAGCTCAACTAAAGTTTTTAAAATTTACTTACATACCCAAAAGTCTGTACATCTAGCATTTAGACCGTCATTTAGCTGCCCTTTTGCTGCCCTGTTTGCTCATTCATTAGTTCATTGTTTAAAATTTCGCAATATGAGGCTCGCTTTTGCGCAATTTCAGTGAAAAATACATCGAGGTTTACGCCTCAAATTTCTTTTATGAGGCTTACGCCTCAAATTTCTTTTATGAGGCTTGCGCCTCAACTTTGTTGAGGCCCGCCTTGAGCCTCGCCTCGCCTCACTGGAGTGAGGCTTACGCCTCACCCTTATATATATATATATATAACTTACATTTACATAAATCATAAAGTAAAGCCCCAAACAAATCACACTTCGTGCACCCCCAAGTTGCAGCAATTTTCTCTCAACCTCTAGTCCGTTGCCTTCGCCACAACCACCACCGTCATAGCCATCGTTAAGGATCACTTGAAAGCCACAGATCACCACCACCTCTAAAAATTTTGGAGTATTAATCTCATCTTTATGTTGATGAAATACATCTATGAAAGAGTAAGATGCCCGAAATAAATGAAGAAGAAGCATATTGGGAGGCATTGGACTACACAGGATGAGACATGAGAGAAATCAATTTGTTATAATTATGACTCAAATAAATATCCCCTCAGTGATGACAATACAAATGATTTTCTAGTTGTTGCCAACTTTTCAACCTTTTTTAGAAATTAAAAGTAGATAAGTAGAGAGCTAAAAAAGAAATAATTTGAAGTTGAACTTACTGTTATATGATACTTTTATGTAGTTTCTATATTTAATAATTATTTGCTCATCTAATATTTGTATTTCAATTATATTTCATGCAATTTATCACTAAACACTTTATGTCTAGTGCAATTTTTTGTTTCATATGTCATTATGTTACTTCATAATTCAATAGAAAGATAATATGTCATCTTTTAACATATTATTTGAGTATTATATAAAAATTTACTTTTAACATTTATTTTCACTTAACGCAATATTATATTTTGAGGCTTACGACTCAAAACGCCTTGCCTCATGAACAAAAAACGTCTGAATACCTAATTGCGCAATTTTAAACATTGCATTAGTTTATGAATATTTATCCTTTTATGTTCACGAAATCATTAACATTATTGAAGATTACTCTCTGCATAAATAATTTCATACATATTCGTTATTGTTCATACAAAATAATTAAAATAAACTAAAATACATGTGGTCATAAGCATAATAAAGATGAAGTGCAATAATAAAATATTTACTAATTCTTATAATCTTGTTTGGATATCTCACCTCGCTATGAATTTGTTCTCCTAGACTTTGTCTTCATTTTCTCTTGTATATAATCTCAATTGCACTCTTTATCATTCTATAAAATCATTTTTCTTTCCTTCTAAGTCTTCTTCTTTAATATTTTCTCCTACCACTTCAGCCTTAACTTGTTTTTAACTACCATCAACAAACAACATTACTTCCTCTTATTGTTTCTTGAATTTGTATCAACTAAAAGTAATAGCCTTACTTAGATAATAACAAACTGCACTTAGTTTTAGCCAAATAAAGTTTTCAACCACTAACTAAAACATTTGTCTAATTTTTACCTTACCCATAACATTCCATGGCCTGCAGCTCCTTTGCACCCTAAGTCAGCTGATGGAAAATGGGAGACGAATACTAATGTTGCATAATTGAGGGAAATTGCAGTCCACTATAGGATTAATTCCTTTTATTTAGATTACTTTATATTATATTCTCTAGTGCTTTTTTCACTACAGGTTTCCCAAAAATTCTCAGTTGTGGGTTCTACTCTAGCCAATGCATGGCTTGATTAGTGGAATGTAGAGGCTCTAGTGGAAATAAAAAAAACTGTGACATATGTAACAGTTATTTCTTATACTAGTTATGCATATACAATTGACTTTATAAGTAATATATGCTTCAATTAACATTTAAAGAAAATTTATACTCGCATCTACTTGAATATTTTGGGTATTATAGAATTAGTGTCCTAAAAAACAATTCTAACTATATGTGACATGCTAGGTAGTTTGGGCATGTCATGAGTTTATTATTACTTGAAGTTTCAACCAATTAAATTTTATTTGTTTAAAGCCGAGGGATATTTGGTTTAAATGGAAGTTTTAATGTTTTAGTATTTTGGAGTTTATTTTAGGATGGATTTTTAAATGTTGAAATCGATTAATGATTGGTTGCTTAAAGTCTTTTAATTGACCATTTTAGTCTTTACCTATTTATTTAAATTTTAAAGTTTAAATGTTAGTTATTGGTTCTTTTTATTCAATTCATTGATTATAGATGATATAATACAATGAAAATGAAATAAGAATTGCTTATACGAAATTAATAAATTGTGAACTTTGCTCTGCTGAACATAAATGGATATTGGATGCGTATTCAAGTTAGATCTTAGGAAAATCCACGAAATGACTAAGTTATTACAATAGAGATTAATAAGAAACTCGCAAAATTACATCATCAAATAAATGAGTAGAGCGAATGGCACATAACAAAATCCATAGTTTAAAATATAGATCATTCACCTTGGGATCCCTCACTCACACTCTTGATAGTGATGAGCTTAGCAGAAGAATGTTGCAAGCACACTTAGAGTTGCCACTAGAAGACACACGATGCAAAGGGTACTAGTCGTCGGAGAAGGAATCAGAGTTGGAGGAACGGGTAGTCCTCCGGTGATCTTCCACTCTTCAAGAGAAAGTTGTTCGTCGATGACTTCCGCTAAATGGTGAAGGATACGAACCATTACAAAGTCTCTCACTTCAAATTCTTTAAATCGTTTTTGGAGGTCTGCATTACGCTTACAGTTAACATTGCTTTGTTCAATCTTTTTATTAATTTCCTTATGCAATTCTTGTAAATGTGATGCAAATGCAGATGCTGACTCAGATGTTCTAGACTTAGGACTCATGGGGATTAAATCTATTGGCTGCATAGGTTGGTATCCGTACACAATTTCAGTTGGACTCAGACCCGTGGTTCGGTTAACGGAATTGTTATAAGCAAACTCGGCAATAGGCAACTTAGAATCACAATCTCTAATGTGTTCACCTACCAAGGTCCTAAGGAAGTTACCCAGGTTCTTGGTTACAACTTCCGTCTAACCATCCGTCTGAGGGTGGAAAGCGACGGAGAATTGAAGTTTAGGGCCCATTTTGAATCATAATGTCTTCTAAAAATAGCTAGTGAATTTTACGTCTCGATTCAACACAATGGTTTTAGGTAACCCATGAAGTCTGACAATTTTATGAAAATATAATTTGGCGATACTATAAGCATCAAACGTTTTCGAGCAAGGGAGGAAGTGCGCCATCTTGGAAAATCTATCTACAATCACACACACGGAGTCGTGTTTTCTAACAGCCTTGGGTAGACCGAGGACAAAATCTATACATCTTGTCAGGGATAGTTGGGTACAGAGAGTCGTGTATAAAGGCCTGTGTTTTATGTACTTTGCTTGGCCAACTGACATTGTGACACCGTTTCACTAATCTGTTAACGTCCCGCTTAATGCTTGGCCAATAAAATCGATTTTTCACATCATCGATTGTCTTGGTTTGACCGAAGTGCCCAGCTAAACCACCAGCATGTAGTTCCCAAATAAGAAATTCACAGAGTGAGGTATTGGGAATACAGAGTTTCTGGGATTTAAATAAATATCCGTTTTCCACTAGGAAATCATCAATGATCCGCTCTTTTCCAGTTATCAGAAGTACATATGTTTCCTTAAAATCGGAGCAATCCTTATAATCTTCTTTAATGCGCTCAAATTCAATAACTTTAGTCCTCATCTCGCGAGTAATCATCATCCTACGACTTAAAGCGTCGGCTGCTTTACCTTCGGATCCTGCTTTATGTCTGATGGTGTAGGTATATTCTTGCAAGAATTCAACCCATCTTTCGTGTCGGGCATTAATCTTCTTCTGAGTGTTAATATATCATAATGCATCATGATCCGAAAAGATGACAAATTCTTGAGGAAGAAGGTAATTTGTCTCTAATACTTAAGGGATTGAATGATCACGTATAACTTCTTATCGTAGTTCGAGTATCGTTACCCGATATCATTCAGCTTCTCACTAAAATAGGCAACAGGGTGTCCCTCTTGCGACATTACTCCTCCTATACCAGTACCAGATGTGTTACAGGTTACTTCATAGACTTTAGAAAAATCAGGAAGACATATAACTGGTGCCTCGACCATTCTCTTTTTGATCTCCTCGAATGCTTTAGTGGCGGATGAAATCCAATGGAATTCTCCCTTCTTTAGGCAGTCGGTTATGGGTGCCACTATCGTGCTAAAATTCCTAATAAACCTTCAATAAAATTTGGTCAGTCCATGAAAGCTCCGAACATCTCTGATATTCTTCGGTTTAGGCCACTCATTAATCGCTCGAACTTTCTCGGGGTCAGCTGATATTCCTTGAGAGGATATGATAAATCAGAGAAAAGTGACACGGTCAGTGATGAACATACACTTCTTTGGATTTGCATACAATTGTTCTTTTCTCAAAACTTCACAGACTTGCTTCAAATGATTTAAGTGATGATCCACCAAACTAATGTAGATTAAAATGTCATCAAAATAGACCACAACAAATTTTCTTAAGAACGAGCGCAAAACTTGAGTCATAATTCTCATGAATGTACTATGAGCGTTACTAAGGCCAAACGGCATAACCATCCATTCGTACAACCCATCTTTAGTTTTAAATGTCGTTTTCTATTCGTCCCCTTGGCGGATTCTGATCTTATGATAACCGCTCTTAAGATCGATCTTAGAAAAGAGACTTGCTCCGATCATCATGTCTAACATGTCATCTAAGCGAGGAATGGGGAAACGATACTTCACAGTAATCTTGTTGATAGTGCGACTATCAACACACATCCTCCATGAGTCATCCTTTTATGAGGCACATCATGGGGCTTATAAGACCTAGTGCTATCTAAAATTAAGAATACTCACTACACTGAAGCTAGTGTCTGGTGGTATCTGCCATTGTACAAGCAAACAGAAAAAATAATGGTCAGAAGTTATTACTTGAGAAAGAATAAATGGAAATTTAATTTTAAAAGGAAACAAGTACTCATTTTTCTTCAGGCTTCTTTATCGCTTTTCATTTGACTCATCTTCTAAACTTAAAATTTGAGGAGGTGGGTTGTAAATTCGGAATTCGTTCAACATAGGAGAAGAGAAGGAAGGGAGGTATACGCTCCCACAAATAATATTTTTTAAATAAATCTAAACTTAAAGCACTAGCGGACTTTGTATTTACTAAAAAAATGGAAGTTTATAAAAATTGAAATGTGAAAGAAATTTAAATGATATAAATACATACTGGGACAATGGAAATAGCTTTTGTGTATGAAATATTTGCAAGAAAATAATTAAAACTACATTGTTGATAATCGATAAAACAAATTCAATGAAATATTCACAAAGTGCAAATCCAATGCATCAATAAGTGAACATTTTAATTTTATAGCAATGATCGATTAGCAGCAAATATATAAAAGAAAAGGTATTTAAATGCTGCTATTGCAATGACCTATATGTGTTAATCCTAAGAAAATGCAATCCACTAACTAATTTAACTGTTGTTTTATAATTTTTTAGTGCAAATTACTATTTGGTTGAAGCATAATTAAGGTTAATTTTATTGTCAAACGAAATCTGTACTTATGTTTTGAATACTAATCACTTCATGAAGGAGAAAACTAGATAAATTTCAAATTAACTTGCACAGAGGGTAAATTTTAGAAAGAGGAATAATTAGAAAGTTTCCTATCTTCTATTTAAATAAATTGTGAATAAAGTAAAATAAAAAGTCAGAACCGTGCATTCAAATTTGCAGCTAAATTTAATTCTTATTAAAGAATGACAACAGATTTATAATAAATAATTTCCATAACTTGTGCATTGAAGTTGCTCCAAGATTAAATTCTGAGTGAAGAATTGTGGGCTCCGAAAAATTCCAATTTTAGGTGTGTGATCCCGGGGGAATTTTCAGAAGGCAGATTGTTTTAGATAAGACACTACCCAGAGATTTCGCCCTCATTTGGTGAGGACTTTTTGATCTGAGTTCTGGTTTCCTATAGGCGCAAGCCCCTATAGTTAATTACCCCTCCTAATAACAAGAGAGAACTTTCGATTAAGGCTAGTCGTAAAAGAGGTCAAATAAGTTATGAACCTATCGTATAATAGCAATAATTTTAGGGTTTAAATTTTGAATTTGAATAATTTGAAATTTAGAGTTTATCACCACAAACTTAAAACTGATGTTGGGGGGAATGAAGACGAGCCCGATCAAGATCCCATGGTTCCGTCGTCCCGGGCTATCATGATCCTTGGTCTACTTAGTCAGAGGAGGTAGTCGACCCAACCTGACAGAAGGCACCTTGTCGGCAGCCATGGGTTGCTTCGTCCAAGAATACCTTGTAGACCTGGGTTGGTATTTGTCTAAGGGGATATATCTGAATCCACCTTAGCTAACAGAGGGCTTGATGCCTATCAGATATACCCTATGATTCATAACTCAAGGGTTTGACGCCTTTAGGGAACATACGGGCTTTGGCCGTGATCGTAATATAATGGTGCCATTTTGCGGCAAAACCACCCGATCAGAGGGCACGTGCCACGTCCCTGTTGGCAAGAGACTATTTGAGGATGAATC
>NW_021319478.1:279253-289675 GCF_001605985.2 Dendrobium catenatum
AATGTTCATTGAAAAATTCGGCAGCCTCCCGGCGTCTCCTCCCCACCGAGGGAGAAATCGGGGCGGCATTTGCCGAAATTCTTCCCGCCCGGATCAAAGATCGACGGCGCGAGGTCTTCAATTTTAAACCATCCTACCAGGATCAAAGATCGACTGCGTAGGGTCTTCGATTTTAAATCATCTCACCAGGATCAAAGATCGACTGCGTGAGGTCTTCAATTTTGGAACCATCCCGGCCGGATCTAAGATGCGACGGCCGAGGTCTTTGACACGGCGACGGGTTCGATGGTCGACGGTCGGCGGCAGGCCGGCGAGTTCGGGCGACTGGGGTTCGGCGACGTCGGCTCAGACAGGAGGATGGGATCGACGCCGGAGCAGGAGGTCGACGGCGAGGTCGGGCTTGGACGGTGTCGGGAGAAGAGGTAAGTTTTCTGAAATTTTTTTTTCTTTCTCTTCTCTGTGTATGTCTCTCTTGAGTGTGCGTAAGAGAGCGAATGAGGGGGAGCGTTGTTTTTTAAGTCGTGAGTATGTCGGTGGTTCAATCGTCGTGAGGTGGGACCGACAGAGGCGATTGTGTCGTTTGGGGCTTAAGTCGGTCGGGAGCGGCTGTTACAGTCAACAAGAATATAATTCTTTTTGTAATGAGTTCTTTTATATTGCTGGAAAGCTACAGGTGCATGAGTGGGTTGTTGTAAGGATGATGGGCTTGGTCACGCAGGCTAGAGGAGAATTCAGATGAGGCTTTCATGCGGGAAATTCTAGGCAGTAGTGGGATGTGGGTCCGGGCAGGCAATGGATGGGCCGCACAAATGAGAGGCTTCACGCACGGGATTATGTGAATTCAGGCCTGCTTGGTGTGCGGGAGCAGGCAGGAGTTCGATCATGCATAGGCGGGTCTAACGGGTTCACCTAGGGGGAAGAGAGGCGGGATCCTGAGAGTTTTATGCACAATTATTAGGTCCGGACACCTGACGTAGCTCTATATCCGGAGGCCAATAACTTGTCGTCACGTCCTCTTACTCTTTACCGCGCGGCCTGACGACCCGACTCGGACCGAAACCCGGTATTGCTATGTTCGGGTATTGCTAGGTATTGCTTGACAATAACGAGAAATACCGCTCTGTCAAGACCAATACCGAGGAATACCTAGCAAAACCGAGGTATTGCTGGGTATTGGTCTTGACATAATGGTATTTCTCGTTATTGTCGAGCAATATCGAGCAATACCTAGCAATACCCCGGTCTGCACAAATCAACCAATACATAGCATCTCGGGTTCGGTCCGGGTCGGGTTGTCGGGCCGCGCGGTAAAGAGTAAGAGCACGTGGCACCATTTTACTGGCGTCCGAACGTAGAGCTACGTCAGGACACCAGACCTAATTAAAATTCCAAAGCTAGAGAGGAAAATCGGGATGCGCAGAATGCACGAAACGAGCCCTAACTGCCTCTTTTGATTGCATGAAACGACACCAAGAAAACTATCTTACTTTTTGTTTGATTTTTTTTTTTTCGAAATTGAGGAGGAATGGTTATTTTAGCTTTAATTTTGACAAATTGAAAGCCAATTTTTATTTTAATTAAATTTAAGAGATAATAAAACAGATTTTACTAAAAAATTTCATTGGTTAAACGCATTTACATTTAAATTTCAATTTAAATGGCTTAAATTTATCTATTTAATCTAATTAATGTCAATTCTGTTTTAACCGTCTCACAATAAGTCAATTTGGGCTAATCAGAACTGACATTGTTCAAATCGAACTTAATTCAAGTCAATTTAACTCGACATCGCGTCTATTTGTGTTGACGTGCTCCAATCAAAGCCTATTTGACTCCAATTGCTACGAAAAACATCGATTTGGGCTAATCGAAGGAACCAATATTAAATTGAATTTGAATCGAGTCGATTTAACTCGATATTGTGTCGTTTGCATCAACGTGCTTCGATCGATGCCGATTTGACTTTAATTAATTTTGTCTTGACAAAATCAGGCTCAATTAGCATCATATTTGATAAATTTAGTTTGATTTAGTTCAGATGGTTTGATTCGACATCCAATTAATTCCAATTAACCCGAGACGGTTATGTAGTGTCAATCGAATCGATCGAGTTCAAATCGAACTCAAATCTAGTCAAATTAACTCAACGACGTTCGATCATACTATCATGCTTGGAATCAAATTGGATTACGATCAAACTGGGTTTGATTTTGGTTAAATTACGAAACCTAGTCGGTGCTACGTTATTGGGTGTCCACCTAAGGGAAATACTACCAGTAGATGTGATTATGCTAGGCTAGGAAGACCTATGCACTAAGGATCAGCTTGGGGAAATCAACCTCGTGAAAAAATGAGGTCAATTCGCATAAGAATGAAGAAACGGAAAAGTGGAAAGGATAAGTATCTATAAAAGGATGACCTTTTTTGTAAACAAACTCAAACTTTTAAAGAAAGAATTCAAATCACGTAAGCAACTGACCTCGTATTCATCATAATTGAAAGAGATGATCACTCTCTCCTATCAAACCATACATGGTTGGCCAGCATCCTTGAGGGAATCTTGAATTGCTCCTTGTCTTTCTTTAATTGTTGTCTTTTGTGTAGACTTTGAAGGTCTTGAATTTTTCTTATTCTTCTTTTGAAATTTTGTGTACTTTTAACTTGTCATAAATGAAATATCATTTTTTTTTAATCTGTGCTTGAGGCCTCCTATGTCTCGGTTATGGCTAATCGATGAATGATCTGGGGGTAATATTTTAC
Organism: Dendrobium catenatum; assembly: GCF_001605985.2. Taxonomy (NCBI): domain Eukaryota; kingdom Viridiplantae; phylum Streptophyta; class Magnoliopsida; order Asparagales; family Orchidaceae; genus Dendrobium; species Dendrobium catenatum. Next base: position 282,014 of record NW_021319478.1, read on the forward strand.
AAATGTTCTAATGTTCTTATGTTCAGATCCGTTTGCTTTTTTGTCTAACATTATGGAGTTGCATTTGTTATTAGTGGGGTTTTACAAATGACTCTCAACTGCCGTGTACTATATGAGTGGTTAAATTGAAGATGCGTGTACAGAAAAGCAAAAAAAAAAGGCATTAATAAAGCTGTTAGATTGCCGTAGGAAGGAAAAGGGTTATCATTCTATTCTATTGCTTTCACAGCAGTATCTGGTTTAATTTAAATTGATAGAACAATATGATGTCGAACCAGATGATGAAGAAGAAATAGAAGAACAAAATGATGATGAAGAAGAAGAAGAAGAAGCTGGTGAAGAAGATGATGACTAATCATCCTATATGGCTATAAAGTTTGATTCCAAGCAGGAAGTGACAGAAAGCAGCTGTAACTAGCAGCCTTTTTTTTCTGTGAGACAATGTGTTCATTAGACTCTTCTGTTATTATCTTTCTTTTGATTCAAACTAGCTTTTTAGTTCCCCAAAACAATTTGTTTTTTCACTGGTCTCTTTTTTCTGCTTTGATTTGTATGACTTACAAATGCTGGATATTATTAGAGTTTCCATTCTGCTCAATGAAGTCTGTTTTCTGGTTAAAAAAACTAAATCTTTGCCAGCTTCCTGTAAGATCACTATATGGAGCAATTTTAATGCACGACGAGGTTAAGTATGAAGCAGAAAATCACAATCGAATGCATTTAAGATTTTAAACCGCCATGTTATCAATTCATAGTAGTACGTAGTTTAACTATCAATTCTTGAAACTATAACTTAATTCAGTGTTCAATTTATAACAGTCATTTAAATAATGAAGGTTTTTACTTTGCATGGTTGCAGCTATCGTACCAAAATGGCTATTCAAAAATCCCCCTCCCCCCCCCGGTCTCTTTTTTCTGCTTTGATTTGTATGACTTGCAAATGCTGGATATTATTAGAGTTTCCATTCTGCTCAATGAAGTCTGTTTTCTGGTTAAAAAAACTTAAGGCTTCGTTTGGGACGATTTTCTTCTTGCTTTTTAAAGCAGATTTCTAGTAAAAAATTAAAATTTTTTAACTAAAAAATCGTTTTAATAAGCAGTAAGAAAGCCATCCCAACTGAAGCCCAAGGCTTCGTTTGGGACAACTTTCTTGCTACTTTTTGAAATAGCTTTCTAGCACAAAAATTTTGATTTTTGAACTAAAAAGCTATTTTAAGAAGCATCAAGAAAGCCGTTCCAAACGAAGCCTAAATCTATTTGTCAGCTTCATGTAAGATCACTATATGGAACAATTTTAATGCAGGACGAGGTTAAGTATGAAGCAGAAAATCACAATCGAATGCATTTAAGATTTTAAACTGCCATGTTATGAATTCATAGTAGTACGTAGTTTAAGTATCAAAATTCTTGAAACTATCACTTAATTCAGTGTTCAATTTATAACAGTCATGTAAATAATGAAGGTTTTTACGTTGCATGGTTGCAGCTATCGTACCAAAATGACTATTCACTTTTCTTTCCCCCTCATATCAGCAAATGTATCTGCAAGCGAATGCTGCTTAAAAAAAAGAGTGAATTTTGCCACCAAAAAAATTCACACAGAAGCAAGAAAAAAAGAACGGCTCATTGTGCTTATGTGGCTAACCTTCTGAGCAAAATAAGTAAAATAATAATAAAAAAAAAATTAATGATTTAAATAATTTACTTGTAAACTTATATTCATTATAGGAGGGTGACAGAATCTTGATAATATTATAATATATAAGGAAGTAGTATTCAGTATTTAGAATATGCCATCAATCTTATTACAATTTTAATGATGATTCTCTAAATGCCAAAGTCATGTACAAGTCTTTGGTGGTGTATGAGAACCCCTATGGGTGCTGAAAATTTGTGCATCGATCTATCTGCAACCTTTTTTTTTTTTTTTGGTCGTCGAGGAGAGTTCTAAAGAGTAAGTTTTGAGGCAAATTTTTAGAAGTCATATTGAGTTTTAAATAAGACACTACCCAAAAATTTCACCCTTATTTTCTGACTTCATGATCTGAGCTCTGGTTTCCTATAGGCGCAAGCCCATATAGTAAATTACATCTCCCGATGATAAGAGATAACTTTCAATTAAGGCTAGTCGTTGAACAGATGCATAGTATACATTGTATCGTATCAGCGAAATTTGAAATTAAAAAATTGAAATTTATATCACCGCGCACTTAAAGCAAATGGTAGGGGGTGGGGGTGATGATGAACTCGATCAAGATCCCATGGTTCCGTCGTCCTGGGATATCGTGATTTCTAGTCTACTTAGTCATAGGAGCCAGTCGACCCTGACTGAAGGATCATTGTCGACAACCATGGGTTGCTTCGTCCAATGGTATCTTGTAGAATTGGGTGAATGTCTGTCTCAGGGGATAGATTTGAGTCCACCTTAGCTAATAAAGGGCTTTGTACCCTATCGATTATACACTATCGCTTCATTTCTCAATGCTTTTAGCACTGTTATGGAATATAAGGGCTATGATCATGATTGTAATTTAATGGTGTCTGGCGGCAAAACCACCCGGACAGAGGGTCTCGACCATAATCATTTACCTGTGGTTCTATTTGTATGTAAAATCACTTGTTAGAGGACATGTGTCACTTCACTATTGGCAAAAGATTGTTTAAGAATGAATCTTAGTAATATTCTTGACTAGACATTTGCTCTTTGTGAGCTAAAGTGATTTTCAAATTTGTCCACATCAGTAAAATATTACAAAGGGTTGATGGTTTTTGCTTTAAGTTATTTAAATGATTGAATTTTAATCTTAAATATTAATTTTATCAATAAAAGTAGGATTTTGAGTCTTTGATGGGTATTTGTGAATTGATCCATTCGATTGAGATCTATATTCAACACAGCCATTATCGATGTGAATTTATTATCACTCTAGATGTTTGTATTTTATAAGAATTTGTGAGGCATTTTAAATAGTTAAAGCCCCCTCTGTTTGAAATTTTCTATCAATATGATCATCATTAGAGATTTATTAGTATGATCATTTCATTGATTAAATCTTATCAACTATTTTTGCTTACAAATAATGGATCAGGTCAAGCTCCTAATTTTAGGAGTTGTCGTATACATATGGGAATTGAGTGTATGTATTTTAATAAATGAGTTTTCTTTATAAAAGACCTTAAATGCCTAAAATGAACATATAAACTTTAAATATTCTAATTGATTTAACAAGCAACGATCTCTAGAGTTTATATTTTTTAGTACTGAATATTTTCTTAATAGACTTTGAAGACCTAATATGAACGTATAAAACAAAATATTCTAGTCGGTGCTACGGTTGTATATTTGTTCGGTCATTAAAGTCACATCAACTCTGATCCATTCAAAGAGGAGGATCGTACTTGAACCTAACTTCACTTTTTACCCGCATAATATTCTCTATTAAGGGTTTAGGAGCGTAACGCACTTGTCTAAGCACATGTGGGTATCTTAAATGATATGTGTGAGTATGTCATCGTGCTTATATAATGTATTTTGTACGTTTGAAAACTCATTTATTATTTCTTTAGTTCGCGTAGCATCATCTAATGTCACGTGTAAGTGTCACGCTCGTTGGGGCCCAAGCGGTATTTACTTTTTAAGCATATTGCACAATTACACATTTGTATGTATATTTGTATTATTATTTGATGTATATTTACATGTTTTAAAACTTGTTACTTTCAATCAGCACAGCTTCCTCAGACGTCACGTGTATGTGTCATCCTAGTTGGGGCCCATGCAGTAGCATGCTTTTCAGTGCATCTTGCATTATTCATTGTTGTGTTGTGTGTTGTGTACTCCTGCTACATCTATATGTTTTATAGTGTATGCATGTTGTGTATTTGCTTGTAGTGTAGTGACACACATTATGTATTTGTTGGTAGTAAATACGTGTGATGCAATTATATTTGCATAATTGTATGTACTTATGTATTAGTATATGCATTTGCATGATCAACATAATGCATCTTCCATCAACATAATGCACCTGGAGGATTCATATGATGTGCATATAAGTGACACATAATGTATTTTCTTGACAAGCATAATGTGTCTGCATGATGATTTGTATGTTTGTAGGGTATGTATAATACATTTGTAAGGTACATTGACATAATGCATATACACAATTAAATAATGCATTTATATGATTAGTATGTCGTATCTTATGCTTGCACTGTACTTGATGCATTTTATGCTTGTTCAATACGCATGCATAATAACTTTGCCTGATTGTTGGTATATTTGTAAGATGCAATTGTATGATCAATGATATGCATATATATTATGCAATACGCCTGTATGATTGGCGGTATACATACATTCTACATAGTGTGCTCATATAGTGCATTCATTATAGGAAAATAACTCATCACCGGCGAAATTTTCCGGCGGTTTTCCAACGGTTAATTTTTCGGCGACTTTCTGGCATTTTTTTATGGAAGACAATGACATAACTTTTCCGATCGAATTTTTTGGCGGTTTCTTTCCAGCGGCTTTTCCAGTTTTCTGGCGACTTTTAAATAATTTAATTAAAATGATTAAAATTTTAATTATTTAAATGATTTAATAAAAATAATTAAAAATAATATTAACTTTTTCCTTAATTTAAGTAAAAAGATTTAAATTTAAAATTATTTTAGTAATTAGTAATTTAATAGTATTTTAGTTCATTATTAAGCTAATAATTTGTTTTAATTAAATTTAAATTGTAATAATTTATTTTAATTAATTTTAAAATTAATTTGTAATTATTAATTTTTATTTTAAAATAATTTATTATATTTAATTTTTATAAATAAATTAATTAGTGAATTTAATTTCATTTATTAACTTGATTTTGCATCATTGTATTTTTAAATATAAAAAAAGTGATAATAAAAATATATTTTCTACTTTAACAATGTAGTTGGGTGTTTGAAAATTTTCTCAACCTACCCAGGTTCGAATCACATGACAGACGGGCAGTTGCACTAGTTGGGCAGGCTGCACGGGCTGTTGGGCAGGCATTTTAGGGGAGCGGGTAGGCGAGCACTGGGCGCTGGGCTGCTGGATGAGCGCGGGCGGCTGGGCTGCTAGGCGGGTGCGGGTGGTTAGGCATGCAACCCAATGGTGCAGGCAAGCAGGCTCCGTAGGTAAGTGGGTTGGGGACAGGGTGTGCAACGACGCATTCACGGGGCACATATAAGTCTCATGACTTTAATAGATGCCATGCATGTTACCTAAAGCACTTGTGCACCCATGACTTGCAATGTGATTGATTGTTCCCATTTTATTATAAAATGTTTAACTAGAATAATTACTGGGGATATGCGAGGAGTCTTACATATTATTCATTAATATAAATATATTTCAATAAGAAAAGCAAATATTTTTTACTTTTATCCCTCCCCTTTTTAAGATAATAATTGCCCATATTTAGTTATATTTTTGCTCGTATTTTACTCGTTGGTGAATACTCGAGGAAATCAAAGTCAAAGCCATAAAATAGTAACTTGACTTGTTTTAAACATGATCCTAAGCTAGTGGGGCCCACAGATATTTTCTCCCTTTCTTTTAAAACAGGAATCTTAGGCTGGTGAGGTTTACAAACGTACCTTCCTTACTTTTAGCAAAGAAATCATAGGCTGGTGGAGCCCACGAATGATTTGAATTCTATGTTATAAATATGAGGGAGGTTCAATCTATTTTTTACACTTCATTTCTGTAAAGTGTTGTTATGGAGGTTATGTCACAACCAAGGATTTATATTTGAAGAATTACATGTATTTCATTTTAACCATTTAACTATGACTTACTAATGAAAGGTGGAAAGAAATATGATTGCATTTGTTTCTTATCCGGAGCCTCATATCATAGAATCCTTATCTTTTCTTGAAAATATATAAACCCACGTAATTAATACATAGCCCAAAAAGTAACTAAAATCTTACAACTGAAATCAATTCAAGATAAAAGAAAATAATATGTTATAAGTCATATAAATAAATATATGCATCATATTTATACTAATTATATGTATCAATTTATCCTTCTATAATTCATCATATATCAATCTATTACATCATCAATCATAGTAGCAATAATAATGAATAGTACTAATTTCAATAATAATATTAGTATCATGATTAATAATATTAAATAATATTAATGACAGTAAATAATATTAGTGTAATTCATAATATCAGTATGATATTCGTAACAATGTTATTATTACTATTTAAATATTTAATGAGTGTACTTTAAGGGCATCTTGTTCCAACACTTATGACTCCCAATCAGCCCCCCATTATAACTCGTAATTAATATACTCTTTATAACTCTTATTGAATCACGTGAATTAGTCACTCCGACTCCTTATAACTCTCAATCAATCTTCAACTGTATGACTTCCCAATCAATGAATCACGTGGATCAGTAAGGTATTACATGGAGTTATCATATCATATATATGATATCATTTAGTACTTCATTTAAAATACAATAAAGTCATATCAAATCATTCAGAATCAAATATATAACATATCCAGACTTGCACGGTGAAAACTTATGAAATCAAGAAATAATGTAAATTTTGTAGATTTAAAAGAGATAAAATTCATAGAAATCAAATTTATTGAAAACAAAAGAGACATGTCACTAATAAATGATATAATAAAATCTGTATTAAGAATGGTTGATAAATATAATACAAAGACATTTCTTTCTCCTCTCTCTTCTTCCCCTCTTTCAATTTCTTCCTCGTCAAATAAACAAGTGACGAAGATGGTAGAGTGAGGGAGAGAATATATATATAGCCTGGCATTACAACGCTCACCAAATCAACGTCAAAACGCTCAATTTTAGAATTTTTATATTTTTCAAGAAAATTTATTTCACATTGAGTTATTATAGTTTATATGTTTGCAAGTCAATAGCTAAGAGAGGAAGTTTAGTTCATGCTTGTTGGTGAGCAACTAATTCTCATATGAGTTCTATTTTTGTTTGTTTTTTTTTTTTTTAGTTCATCTTTGCTTTCATTATTTAGAACGTAGGATATCGTGTAATTTATATTTTGTTGACTTATGAATTAAGGTAAATTTTAATTTCTTTAATTTTTTATAGGTCATATAATTTGATGTAAATTTCGGCAACACCCCGGCGTCGTCCCTACGTAGGGGTCTTCATCGGGTATGTAATGTCTTCCCCTTTGTCAAGAAAGATAGTCATGGTAAATGTCAGGCGACACTGCGGACGAAATTTTATTCCCCGCTTACTAATAAAAGAGGTCACTGATGCTTATATTTCATGCACACAAAAAAAAAAAAATTTGTCGCTAATAAAAGTAATAATATGTACTTATGTTTCATGCATACGAATTTTTTCGCCCCCGAATAAAAAAGGTCACGGGTATTTATGTTTCCTCGCTCGCTAATGAAAGCGATCACGAATAATTATATTACATTCATATAAATTGTGAAATACTAGTATTGAGTTTATACCCTAGGTGCGCAGTGACTAAGGCGATGATGGGGAGACGACGATGACAATGCACGAGAGGCCTACAACGCACGATGTAATTTTTTTGTCACCATTTATGTTATTTAGGGTTTAGGATATATATATATATATATATATATATA
>NW_021319478.1:291572-293407 GCF_001605985.2 Dendrobium catenatum
GACGAGTTTTCTGTTTTGAATTTTGTTTCCGTTAGCGAATTTCGGGTATTATTTGCTTCTGACAAAGGTTTTACCGCGTAACTTTTGGTATATTTTTGAGATGATAATTGTGCACATTTTGAGTATGTTCTAGAAGATTTTTACAGGGTATTTTGAATTCTGCTGAGTTTTATTTGAATAATAATTTATTTGGATGTCTGATATTGTTACTTCAGTACAGTAAAAATCTTATAATGTTGTTGTGGATATTCTGTGATAATTTGGAAAATTTCTGAATCTGTGAATTTTGTGTAAATTCCGTATACTGCCGTTATGCCGCTGATTTTTCGTACGAATTCTGATTTTTCTGAATTGATACATTGAATGAATTGAAGTGTTTGTATGCTATTAGAAGGGAGTTATAAGGGGCCAGGATCCTTTGAGATTCTGTAAGTGTTAGGGAATGGAGACATAAGGGGCCAGAATCCGTCGAGATTCTGTAAGTGTCAGGGAAGGGAGGCATAAGGGGCCAGAATCCGTAGAGATTCTGTAAGGGTCTGGGAATCTGAAATATGATATGTGATATGTTATCTGAAATCTGATATTTAATATCTGATAATCTGTGCTGTGACTTATCTGATCTATTTTATGAATTATCTTATTAGAATTATCTGATATGAATGTGATTTTATCTGATTTCTGATTTCTGTACGATTCTGGTTATTCCGTACGATTCTGTCTGCTCTGTGACTTGAAAGCTTTATGATATCTGTTCTGAACTCCGATTCGACATGTCTTTAATTTTCTGTATCAGTTGTTTGATTTATGTTGATCAAGTATCTGTTCTATGATTTCCGTACGGCTATTTTCTTATAATTTTGATTGGTGAGTGATGTCTTGCTGAACTGTGTTAGCTCATCCTTGTTTTCTGCGTGGTTTTTAAGTTCTGGGAAAGGGAAGGAGGTCTTAGACTAGAAGTTTTGTGTCTGATTTGAGATTAGGTATTTTGTACTTTTGATTTTTGATACAATCATGGCATTTCTGTTCTGTTATTTCTGTCTGAAGCCATGGATTGTATTATATATGATTGTTTTAATGAAAGAAAAGATAGATGAAATGTTATGTATTTGGATATTTATAGTAGCTCTGTGTTTTTTTGTATATTTAATATTTGGAAGAAAGTTCTGAAGCAAATTTCAAAGCTAGATCCTGGATTTTCAACAGTTCCGTCGCGACCCGATGCGAACGAGATCCGTCCCGGTCGGGTTGGGTTGTGACAGGGAGTGTGCATGTGTTTAGTTGGGTGAGTGAACCGTGAGTGGGGTTAGGGAGTTATGCGAAGAGTTATGTGAGTGTTGGTATTTTAGGGATTTTTTTTTTAATCTCTCTTATTATTATTATTAACAGTTATTCAAAATCAATTTTTTAAATTAATTGTGCGTCGACTCGGCCATCGTTACATCGTTGTCATCGTCGTTCATGCACATCAACTAGTTTTGCACGTGTAAAAATTTAAATTTTTATCGATCGACTTCTTTAACTAATATGGGTGTCAATCTTAGCTATTTTTGTTGCTCTAGAGGCATCAGCACAATCTGTTTGGCGTACGGAGATCATTTCAATGATTATAATTTTCGGTCGACGCATATCGAGTGAGTTATGCACGATGTCGCGCTCTTTTGGTTTCGAAACTCACCTTGCATAGTCGACTCGATTCTGACACTAGTATTGAGATCCACAACACTGAAGAGGTTTGAGTAATTACAGTTACAGTAAACTGTCTTGGGAGATGAATCATCAACCATTAACTGAATGCAAGAAGACTTATTGTTGCTTCGAGTTGTTTCTTCCTTAAT